>NC_068360.1:54689471-54881891 GCF_020536995.1 Dreissena polymorpha | reverse complement strand
ATTTGTGAATGGATGACGTCACCCAGTTACAGCGGCGAACGACAAAACTGATGATGACGGCATTTGTTGATATTCCCCGTTACACACTCCGCCGCTACACATCTTCAGATTTTCGTTGGTGGTTCAGGAATCTTCATCAAAACAAACTGATTTCATTGCAGACACTGTTTTGAATTTTTATTGTTCTAGCTTTTAGCAGTATTAGTTTGAATAACAAATTAATGTAAATGAACGCTTAAACATCATATTTTAACAGTAACGAGGAGCAAGCAATTACATGTACATTTTATTTAGATACTTAGAGACATTTTTTGTATAAAATCAATAACAACCAAAATCTCTCTTCATCAGCTATGCTATATGAACCATTATCAGCATTATGTTAAATGTAGATTTCAATCTGTTTTAGAAATTCTTTATTCTCTCTTCATCAGCTATGCTATATGAACCATTATCAGCATTATGTTAAATGTAGATTTCAATCTGTTTTAGAAATTCTTATCAGACTGTCAATCTCTTGTCGTTTCTCATCTTGACGACAGACGTTAATTGTCAGACTCACCCTGTAACTGTGTGACTCGCATGTTCATAATTTGCACTTGATGCTGTATTTTTACTACCTTTATTGTTTCATTTTTATAATTTCTATGTTGCTATATCTGTAGTTGTATGTTGTCATGTACTAAACAAAATAAACGTAAAAACAAATGTAATTGTTGTTGGTTGTGTATAGATAATCTATTAATGGCGCACACAAGTTGTCGCATGGAAAATGAAAAAGTAATATTTTAACCAAAAATTAACAAACACGAAAAATAAAGCATTATGACAAAATGAATGTTTGCATTTTCATTCAGTTAATACATAAAATAATAGTTTGTTTACTGTTAAATTTGTATGGCCAAGTTTTCTGCGCAAGAGCATGTAAATGACCGGCATGCTATATGACCGCCGTCGAGAAATACCGTTGTGGTGAATATTTATTTGGTCGTCCATCACATATATATTTTATAAAAAATGATTAAGAACTTAAGACGAACGCAAAGAGAAAACGCTGATAGGTTAAGAACGCATGATGATAATGGTTATTTTAAAATCCGTGTACAGCACTATACTACTTGCTAGCCATCCCTCATGGTAATGGTTATTTTAAACTCCGTGTACAGCACTATACTACTTACTAGCCATCCCTCATGGTAATGGTTATTTTAAACTCCGTGTACAGCACTATACTACTTACTAGCCATCCCTCATGGTAATGGTTATTTTAAAATCCGTGTACAGCACTATACTACTTACTAGCCGTCCCTCATGATAATGGTTATTTTAAAATCCGTGTACAGCACTATACTACTTACTAGCCATCTCTCATGGTAATGGTTATTTTAAAATCCGTGTACAGCACTATACTAGTTACTAGCCATCCCTCATGGCCACTTCCGACTTCTGGCGGTTAAACGAAAAGCAGGGCACTTGTGAAAAGCACCTCAGTACGAAATAACCAAAGCTAGTGTTAAGAAACTGTTTTGACATGGAATGTTAATCTTTAAAAAAATGTTTTCAAAATAAAGTACCTTCTTCTTACATTAGTTCATCGACGTTTAAACTGATAAAAATATTGTTGGTAGACATTTAAAAATACACTTTTACGGTGCGTTCGACAATTGACCATGTATAATTTTATTTGGACTTCAACGAAGAATAATCCGTTAAAAATACTGGATACTATAAACGTAAAAAACAACTCGACCAGGGTTTGATGGCGGCACGTTCTCATGACAGTCCACCATTCATTGAAACCATGTGTAACATCAAACAAGTCCAGACTAAAGCAATTCACTCAGGGACAGTACATTTTGCGTAGTCTGTCTTTTAAGATTGTTCATCAACCCAGCAATTGCAAACAGCCATTTGGTACATTTTCTACAAATAAATATTAACATGCATGTATGTGTTGATACACTTATGGATGGACGGACGAAGAACAAATTAGTATAGTACCTTTTCTGCAGCTAGGCAAAACTCTGCAAAGATTTACTCTTTACAAACAGCCAATCCAAGGTGAAATGTTTACAACGGAAACATATTATAAAATTTATCTATGCATTTTATTACCATTAACTCTGGTAAACACGCGATATCAGTCTGTTGGTTTGATGGGGCAAACAGATTACATCGATTATATCAAAGGTAAATAATGAATGTAAACATAAAACGGCGTATAAAGAGAGTAAATTTCATCACAATACGGAAACTTCATATGTATGTCATTAAAATATGATACACGTAAAGCTAATCACAAAATATGTTCTAAATTAATAAAACATGTTACAAAGATTACATGTTTTTGGCGCCTTGATAATCCTAAATATGAAACATAAAAAGTACAATATTTCAGTATTAAAATTCAACGAAGGCTCAACAACATTTTAATAAATTGTGCTAAAACATCAAAGTTTAAAACTGTGTTGTATTTATTATTTAAAATAAAGTTTAAAGAATCCCCCAGACAAACTACACTTAATTAAAATTCAAATTCAAGACATAAAACGAATCATCAACATCACCACAATAAGATAATATTTCCAAAAAAAAACACTTTAAATTTAAATTTAATTAATGTATTGATTGAATTACAGAAGATTTCACTTGATTTACATTAATTAAATTATGCCAAAAATGTTGCCACAATGAGCAACATCTGAGTCTGGTGGAGAACTGCATTTGACTATTTGATTCAAACAAACTTTCTGTATAACTATTTAAATTGCTTCAAGATGAAATCTTTGCGGCAGGTACTTTGAACATTTTTATGCATGGCTGTCACTGTTTGCGTAAGGGTTTGTGACGGTAACAAACTATTTACAAAAATGTCAGTTCATTTGGAAACCTGGACAAACATTATGCGAAATTTGTTTCTTTCTTACTTTATTACACGAGTTTTCGACAGAGCGCGATTACAATTTTAAAATATTGTTCATAAAACGTACGGCACATGTTTGCCCCATAAGTATGCAGTTGTTGGCATGGATGCATATATAGCGCCTGTACTTTAAGAGGCCTGCTTTTAGACGAACTGCGTCAAGGAAACGTCAAAAGATGATAACAATATGATATTGTTATGTCTTTTTTACCCACTTTGCCCTTGACAAGACAAGAAACGATAAATAACAAAAAGAAACAATTCCATTCGAAACTTAAGCACTGTCTCATTAAAATAAGATGATCGATAAACAGATAACAGTTCAACTGTTGAAGTTGTGATGTTGGTGGTGGTTGTTGTTGTTGTTCTGGTGGTGGTGATATTGGTGGTGGTTGTGGCGGTGGCGGCGGTGATGCTGATGCTGCTGCTGACAACGACGATGACGAGCATGATGAAGTCGAAGAAGAAGAAGATGATGCTTATGATGATGATGGTGGTGGTGATGATAATGATGATGAACATGATGATGATGATGATGATGATGATGATGATGATGATGATGATGATGATGATGATGATGATGATGATGATGATGATGATGATGATGATGATGATGATGATGATGATGATGATGATTATGGTGATGATTATGATGATGATTATGATGATGATGACGCCGACGACGATGACGATGATGATGATGTTGATGATGCAGTTTTAGTAGTAGAGATAGTAGTATAGAAGAAGTGTAGTAGTAGGATGTCCGGTCATTGCAGTGGTTGACTCATGCGCTACCCACTTCTGCGCTGCGACCCAGGTTCAATCCCCGTTCAAGAAAACATGTGAGTTTGGTAGGTGGTAACCATACCGGATAAGTGGGTTTCCACCGGATACTCCGGTCCGCTTCCCCCGCAGCATTAGACCACACCAAAAGTGAGTAACTTCAGTAACTTATAATAAAATAGCTGGAAAGTGATGCTCTAATTCAAAATTCGTCCCAACTCTCGTGAGTCTAGTAAGCAAATTAGGTAGGAGTGCTAAAACACTGTGGATCTTCATATACTTCATATACTTATCTGTAAGGACCTCATTTACCCCCAATCAAGGCCGTTTCGGTAAACAGGCTGCTTCGTATGGCCATGTACCTATAAAGTATTCTAATTTATCAAATAAGCATGGCCTAACGATTTCGTAATTAACAAATCACAAGTTAAATTGTATTGATGTCTTCAAACTCCCATTGCAGCACGCATGTAAAATAATTGCAATCAAAATTAATCATCAAGATCCTATCAGTAAACCGAAGGATCGACGAGAACTCGCGATAACAGGAATGTTTGTTAATTGATAGGTTTATGAACATTATTGGTGTAAGTTTTGACAACACAGCAGTTACAGTACCTTCGAGAGGCAAACAACCATGTCAAAAGTGTTTTTCATCAATTGTCGGGAGGTAATTAATTGACCACTAGCAAGCTGTCAATCGATCAACCGATCAGATACCGTTATCGCCTAAACATGGTGCGACAAACAAAGCGTGTCAAATGGGAGTTTTTTGTTATACAACTATCTGATTGGGGGGGGGGGTGCTATTGCGGCTTTTGGTCGATTATAATGATTTATAATTTGGAATGTACAATTAGTTTGTTTTGGGCATGATACAATTTAATAGAACAGAACTTTATTTTCACCCAAGTATATAACATATACAATATGGGCAATATAACAAAGCACAATATTAAGTACAATATTGAGACTTCCGATAACAACACATACTATACAGTGAGAGTAGGGGGTACGAACGGTAGGATGAATAGATATATATGAAGATATTGAATTTGTTATAAATAATAATACTTGATGCATATTTTGTTTGTTTTTTTTACAACATATACATTTACATCACCTCATTGAAGGCCCAGCTACGTACCTGCATGCGCTATTTTCATAAACAAAGATTCCCTCTAGCCATGATGAAAAGCCTTGACCGATTTGTGACCATACTGTGTCACTCATGATAAAATTATTTACTACCTACTACAGGTATAGCGACAATTTCCCATGGTCAAATGAGTGAAGAGAAAGGTCGCCACGAGCTGACTGTAGCCAGTGTTGCGTAGTTATAACACAATTAAGTGGGCTATATTCCAGTTTATTTTTATCGTATAAATGATGATCAGTGACCAGATTTATATAATAAATAAAGAATAGTAGGTTATGAGGCAAACTGAAAATGCCTGCACCCCTTACAGAGTTTAATAACGAACTGATCCAATGTTTATGAATTATTTAAAAATCATTTGGAAAAATCAGGAAACAACTCACATAAAAAGCATGATTGTACTGTTAAAACATCTCACCACTGATTCACTCACGCAAACCACTATCACACTGATTATCTCTCGTCCATCATTATAGGATTATGAATGAATATAACTGCGCCGTGCTCTGTGAAAAGGGGGTTTAATGCATGTGCGTAAAGTGTCGTTACAGATTAGCATGTGCAGCCCGCACAGGCTAATCAGGGTAGACACTTTCCGCTTTAAAAATTTTCGTTTCTAGAAAATCTCTCCTTAGCAAAAATCAAGTTAAGACGGAAAGTGTAGTCCCTGATTAGCCTGTGTGAACTGCACAGGCTAATCTAGGACGACAATTTACGCACATGCATTAAACCCCCTTTCACAGAACAAGGCTCAAATTAATACCCTGCTACATGACAATGCATCTTAAAGGCTGTTCTCGAGTTCATGACTATATAAGCCTCGGTCTTGGAAAACAGTGCTAAATGTCTGTGCAGTCCACTTTCCGGCTAGACTGGATTTTCGTTTAAAAGAGACTTCATTCATTTAAGCGTAAAGACTTGTCCCTGATAAGTATATGCGGACTGCACATTCTAATGTGGGGCCACACATAAAGCACATGAATTGAGCCCGGTTTTCCCAGAGCTCATATGATATGTTATGTTATGAACATTTTCTGAAGCATAAACTGTATTTTATTTAATTAATCGTTCAAAAATATCAAAATAAACATATCTATTCAATAATCTTAAACACGTATTGTTGAAGTTATTTCGAATTCAAAATACTCACACACATATATGCCATTAATCAAATTAACTTGCTGCTGGCTCGATTTGTCATTGTCGGCTCGGTTACTACTTAAATGTGCCCCGGGTACTCTTAAGCAAAAACTTAACTGTGCCCCTGCTACTCTTAAGTATACTTAAATGTGCCCCGGTTACTCTTAAGTATACTTAAATTAATGTGCCCCGGGTCATCGTCAGAGAACATAAAACAAAACAAGATGTTAATCATGATGTGCTTTATTTCCCTAAAAACGATCGATACGAAACTTGTTGATAACAAGATAACTGATAAAAAAAGTTCAAGAAAATAGCCCGAACTGTTATCTGATGATATACAATTTATTTCGTGCAATTTATATTTATTTTTTAACGTCATTTAATATTCTCATTCAACGATTTTTCATAAGATAAATTGATGATTTTGACCGACATTATTTATGAACCACTGACTTAATAACCTCTCAATAACACCAATCGCTTTTGATTGATTGGTCGTGATTTTTTAAACAATACATTATAACTTCTGGAAAATGGAAGGTCATTTTGATTGTTGAAAAATTGAGACATATTAATTCAAATTTAAATAACGTATTGACTATCAAGACAACGTCAATTTTTAAACGAAGTAAAGGAGGTTTTTGTGTGACGTCACAATAGGGGTTTTCCGTTACTAAAAATAGATTGGCCGTCAACTTCTCGATCGCGGCCTATTATATTGTATCAGAGTAAAGGTCGTCGGAAGACTTAATTCTTACAATTTCACAAAACAAAACTATAAATACCCGTATTCTTTTTTAAGTAAGACTTTAATAAATGATATTTCAAAATTATAAAACATAAAATAATTTGAATATTATTATAAGTGGTGTGGGTGCGATAGTGTTATTTTTCATTAGAGATTGAAAATTAGTGTAAGGGGTGTATTGAATCAGTCATAAAACAAAGCCCTTAAATAGCTCATAATATTTCAATCTTGAAATGTAGTTTTAATTTTCTTTTACATTGAATGAATTTTCGTTTCGTTTACATTGAATGAAAATATTAATAATTTAAGCATTCCAATTAAAAAAACACCTGCATATTTTGCAAATTGAACTGTCTTTGCATGTACATGTATATTGAAAACTCTTCTCTATTGATAATGAGCGATACAAATCTAGCATTATATGATACCATAAATCTACACATTTAATTTTTATTACGCAAGTATTTTATATCCGTATATAATGACCAAACGCGATTGCTTGTTTTCATGATGATGTTTCGAACACTGCTGCAGTAACGCACGATCTTTACACATTATAGCAGAGTTTACATTTGCAGGTACCCGTTAAATACGTTAATTGTGTAGCAGTAAATTTGTAAAATATTTTAAATGTATAGTTATTAAACACTTTATTGTTATGTTTAAACTGGCTAATATATATACTTAATAGTTCCTAGCTGTTAATCCATTTCGGACAAATGCCTATTTTTTAAATATGTTCAAATATTTTATTAAAGCAACTGTTAAGTTTTTGACTTAATATGCTAAGAGATGACATGGAGGTATCATAAATTGTGTTTAATGACCAGACACATGTTGTTTATGCAGAGACCCCATACAGAGTCATACAAGTATAGCTCCCTGGGTTTATTACACACTGTTTTCTTAGTAATTGTCAGGACAGTATCCGATCATATCGAGATAATCGGTTTGTGATAAACAAAGGGGCAATTAAACACTGTGTTAAAAATGCTGAAACAAAGAGTGTCAAAACTGGTGTGAACAATTAAATAAAAGCATTTACATTTATCAAGAGGATTTAGTTAATCTGTAACAAGGTAAGTTTTTACAGACAAATAGGTTCAAATCAGTTTCTTATGTTGATTACATAAATTCAATTTGTTGTTTGTTTTCGTCCTTATTTGTGTTCGTTCATTGGATTCAATTTAATCTGAAAGAATTTCAAGTTCTGAGTATTTTTTGTTCTTCAAAAGGGTCGCGAATATGATTGTAAGCTTATCACGATGCGGTTCATCACATGCAAACAATAGCAGAATGGCCGCAGTTTTGACGGCCAAAATTTGAGCATGAGCAAACGTGACGTCATTATCGGAATCCCCAAAACCTTCTAAAAGAAGTGTAATTTCTTTATTTTTCACGCAAGAGCATATGCAACCTTGTCCCTGTTCATACAAATGTCCTTGTGTACACGGATCCACGGCAAGTACCGACAGCATCTCATTTATAATCTAGCAACAAGCTGTTGTGGTAATAAAACTAAAGAACACTTCACATGTTTTACTAGTGGTGCCGAAAAAAACACGCCAGTTTAATGAAAAGTTATGCACCAGACCGGATTTTCGTTTAGAAGAGACGTCATTCGAACAAAAAAATCATTTAAGCTTAGAGGCTCGTCCCTGGTTAGTATATGCGGACTGCACATTCTAAAGTGGGGCCACACTTTACGCACATGTTCTTCATCTAACTAAGTTAGACCCTTCTGACTTTATTGCAATTAAGCTTTTTTTCCGAGAAAAGGTTTAGGCAGTGGTCATGGTCATACGTGATTTATTTTAAAAGACATAACTCTTTAATACCGACGTGTGGCAAAACTATACTTATAAAACCGACAAAAATGTTTACAATTTATTTATTTCACTAGAAACCACATTTATATCATAATTTGCACACTCATTTATCGTGCTCATTTCTCAGGTGCAATGTTCCATCATAATCATCCATCATATTAGCATTAGCGCTGTACACAGATGGACGGTGTCACAAAAATTATATTTATTTAAAATGTGCGAAAGTGTTCAAAGATTTATACTTAGTAAGATCAAGAACATGTTTTTAACATTGCTTTTCATACGGATTGTGTAACATACAAGGCAACTTTATAAAATGTTTCTTTATATTTATATTCACACTACACACCAATGTGTGAATTGATGTGCATTAATCTGTTTGAAGAAATATTGTATACAATTATGAATGTATTGTATGAAAGTAACATCATATGAGTTCTCCCTGGACAATTTATTTGTTTACAGCCTTCAGAAGAATGCCCGTTAGCTTTCGGGTGGCAAATTAGTTGTCAGGTGTCATTTTCGTCTGCTCAAGGAATGAAGGCGAAGTCTCGATAACAACACACGGCCTTGCTATTGCCGTGCACACGGCGTCTTCAGTGCCGTGTGAAACTTTTGGCGCTCAATCCAAACATGGCAGTACGTCCGTGTGCAAAACAAAGCGATATAATACTGCTGCTTGCACTTTTCAAAATTACAGAGTAACTCGACTATCGAAAATATAATTTCATTTTGCGTTCAGAGAAGAAGATACTGCACTTTCATCATGAGTGACCCATGCAACTGCTTTACAAGTAAGTTCATGTTCTTTCTCTATTTTTGTTTTGTTAAAAAAAGGGGGCCGGGCAAGTGATGATGCAATGGTGTTGGTGTACCAGAACATTGCTTTTTAACAGGCACGTTGGTCGCAAAAAAGATGTGACAAAAGAATTAGATCAACTATATGGTGTTTATAAACTAAAATTTGCACAGTTTTGGCATTAATCACGGCCATGGCATAACGTACGGAATTAGCATATACGGTTTTGTGCTATTTATACGCAAATAATGTGGACTTTATTTAACAGCAATTAAAAAAAACGATAGACCAAAAAACAGGGAAATATATATTATTTAAAAATCATGAAAACAAATCCTGTCAGTGAGTGAATAATTGTAAAAAATATACGGCGACTTTCAGCCGCCCGGCGACTGCATTTGCGATGCAAAAAATTGCCTATTAGGTCCTGTGCTAATTATACACATATGTTGAACAGGAGATTATGTATGATTGTTTAATTTTAAACAAACATCATGCAAGCGAGTGAATAACTTATGAATTATTATAACCCTTCGTATTTCAGCCGGAGAATGCGTTTGCGATGCCGACTGCGACTGTTCCGAGTGCAAGTGCGGTGACAGCTGTAAATGCAATCCATCCGAGTGTGGATGCAAGGCGGTCTGCAAGTGTGGAGGTACGGGGACATTGTTTATTGTTTTAGAACTTTTTGTATTAAGAATGGATGGTTTCTGCATAATGGTGAATCATATTGCTTGCTTTATTGCTCAAAAGTAACACCAACGTTCGACGGTTTTCCGATGGCAAAAAGTAACTGCCCTAAAAATCATACCTAAATTACATCCACATTGGCCAATATGGCACGCCTGAACCACAACAAAGAGAAAAACTAAGTTTAAGTAACTTAAACTTAGTTTTTCACTACTTAAACTCAATTTAAGTAACTTAATTCGAATTAACGCTACTAAATGCATTAAGTAGTTAAGAAGAGTTATTTTCTATTTATGTGAGAAAAATGAATTAAGCAGAGAAAAACTTAGTTTAACTCGTTAAGTGCGCCCGAACAACAAAAATTGATTTTTATTACCGTTAAGTTACTTAAATTGCATTTAACGCTGCTTAAAATTAATTTAAGTGCTTTCGCATCGTTAATTGTATTTAATTATTACTTAAGTAATAAAATTTTTACTTAAGTTGAATTATTAATTATCGTTAAGTCAAAACTCGCGTCCGAAAATAAGCAAATGAAACAAGCGTTTTGATTGGTTGTCAGGTTTGTTAATAAATTCATGCCCGAGGTCGGAAGAAAAAGATTGCCATGTGGTACGAGCAAAAAATACAGATATTATAAATTTGGATTAGAATCTTAAGTCAGCTAAAATTTGTTTTAGTCTGGAATAACATTCAAAACACCCTTTCATCATCAAATTTTGCTGACAGTCAGTAACTATGCAATAAACATCAAAAACGATCCGCCCGTCTAAATATTTCCGGGTCATATCGCATTTACCTGTAGTAATAACTTGTCTTGTATACGAGTAGTCATACCAGCTTGTATGTAGAAACTGGGACTATATTATATGTCCCAGGTAGAAATTAAAGATTATATCGTGTCACCGAATCCAACTTAATTATATATATGTTTCTGATTGGCTTAGGTCTTCCGGATCATTAACTGACCAATCAAAACAATTCGACTTTACAACTTAAGTAAAATTCCTTACTAAAGTTGAATTCGTGTAACTAAAAACATATTTTAAGTAGAAAAACCTATTTTAACGCAACTTAATTGAAAATAGTACAATTGATAGAGAAAATCCTTGTTAAGTTGAATTAATTCAACTTAAGTAAGAAAATTACCATTAAGCACCGTTAATGCATTTTCGGTGTTTTAATTAGCGTTAACGCCGCGGGAACCACAAAAACTACTTAAATTCATTTTAAGCAGCGTTAATTCGAATTAAGTAACTTAAATTGAATTTAAGTAGAGAAAAACCTAGTTTAAGTAACTTAAACTTAGTTTTTCTCATTTTTGTGGTTCAGGCGTGCCATAGGCCAAACCTTTCCAATAAACTCATTTAGATCTAAAGGGTTATGCTAGGATAATTCTGTCAGGTTTTCACGACTTTCAACTGTCTGATAAACAGGCAATGCAGTTCTCTCCCGTTTTGAGTTTTCACTTGGGCTGTTACTCTGGAGCCGATTGGTCAAATATCAAAATAATACTTGTTGATTGTTGTTTACCAATATGAACAAGTGTTACATATCGCCAGTTTTTGTTTCGAAAGAAACTGAAAGTAGACAAACATGATATTAACATGTGAAATTGCAGATTTTTTTTATTGTTTTACCGTGCCCAACTATGGAAGCATTTTGATCTTCTCTTACGAATTTTTAGATTATGGTGTTAATTTGGTGAGTTTTGCGATTCACTTCTTATGCAAATATCTGCATATAAATAGATTGAAATATTCTCCAACTTTATTGTTGAACATTTATTGACAAAAAACTATCGTGTCTACATGTGCATGTACACATTTCATATCACAGATATACTTTGTTCAAGAATTAAAGAGATAGAGAAAATGTACCGGTACTTAAAACCAACTATTTGCGATATTTATGATATTAAATGCAGCTTGTATTTGAGAATAAATTTCACAATTAAAATGCATTTTAGTTTTGCATTGGTTGTAAATAAAGAGTAGAAGCGTAGAGGAATTGTTTACAAACAACACTTACAACAGGAAGTATGAAATTTCATTTTAAATCATAAATACAGATTTATATACAAAAGTCATGTAGGCCTACATGGATGATATGTGAAATACAGTATTATGTGAAAGTCAGAAATACCATTATTCTAATTAATTTTATATACAGACGTACGTCATGTATGACATGTGAAATGCAGTATTACTTGAAAATCAGAGTATCTCATTGTTCTAAATAACTTTGAATGGAAAAACGGTGAAAACGTATTTTAATAATAGAGCACACTAAGTCTGTACTACGCCTGTCTGCTCAGCATTCGTCCTCTTTTGAAGATTTTACACTAAATAATGGAATAATAAAGCGCAAGTTACGCCCGTCTGTATGAAGTACTTTTATTATTTTGAACTCCACATTCGCAGAATAGAAGGTTTTGGGGATTCCGATAATGACGTCACGTTTGCGCATGCTCAAATTTTGGCCGTCAAAACTGCGACCATTCTGCTATTGTTTGCATGTGATGAACCGCATCGTGATAAGGTTACAATCATATTCGCGACCCTTTTGAAGAACAAAAAATACTCAGAACTTGAAATTCTTCCAGATTAAATTGAATCCAATGAACAAACACAAATAAGGACGAAAACAAACAACAAATTAATTGAATTTATGAAATCAACATATAGAAACTGATTTGAACCTATTTGTCTGTAAAAACTTTCCTTCTTACAGATTAACTAAATCCTTTTGATAAATGTTAATGCTTTTATTTAATTGTTCACACCAGTTTTGACACTCTTTGTTTCAGCATTTTTAACCCAGTGTTTAATTGCCCCTTTGTTTATCACAAACCGATTATCTCGATATGATCGGATACTGTCCAGACAATTACTAACAGTGTGTAATAAACCCAGGGACCTATACTTGTTTGACTCTGTATGGGGTCTCTGCATAAACCACATGTGTCTGGTCATTAAACACAATTTAGGATACCTCCATGTCATCTCTTAGCATATTAAGTCAAAAACTTAACAGTTGCTTTAATAAAATATTTGAACATATTTAAAAAAAATAGACATTTGTCCGAAATGGATTATCAGCTAGGAACTATTAAGTATATATATATTAGCCAGTTTAAACATAACAATAAAGTGTTTAATAACTATAGATTTAAAATATTTTACAAAATTACTGCTACACAATTAACGTACTAGTATTTAACGGGTACCTGCAAATGTAAACTCTGCTATAACGTGTTAAGATCGTGCGTTACTGCAGCAGTGTTCGAAACATCATCATGAAAACAAGCAATCGCGTTTGGTCATTATATACGGATATAAAATACTTGCGTAAAATAAATTAAATGTGTAGATTTATGGTATCATAAAATGCTAGATTTGTATCGCTCATTATCACTAGAAAAGAGTTTTCAATATACATGTACATGCAAAGACAGTTCAATTTTCAAAATATGCAGGTGTTTTTTCAATTGGAATGCTTAAATTATTAATATTTTCATTCAATGTAACGAAACGAAAATTCATTCAATGTAAAAGCAAATTAAAACTACATTTCAAGATTGAAATGTATTGAGCTATTTAAGGGCTTTGTTTTATGACTGATTCAATTCACCCCTTACACTAAATTTCAATCTCTGATGAAAAATAACACTATCGCATCCACACCACTTAAAATAATATTAAAATTATTATATGTTTAATAATTTTTGAAATATCATTTATTAAAGTCTTACTTAAAAAAGAATAGTTTTGTTTTGTGAAATTGAAAGTAATAAGTCTTCCGACGACCTTTACTCTGATACAATATAATAGGCCGCGATCGAGAAGTTGACGGCCAATCTATTTTTAGTAACGGAAAACCCTTCTTGTGACGTCACTCAAAAACCTCCTATTGACCTTATCGCGATGACGTCACAAAAGGGGCAGTCCCTTAGCGACGGTGAAAACAACGCCCTAGATACGGTCGATTTACTACGCTGATTGAGCACCTCTGCTGATATTTCGTTAATTGCATTCCTATTGGGAAGTCGATAGGTAATAAAATGTCCTGGAATTGGTGTTTAAAATGTCTTTTGACTATTATGAAGGGTTAGATTGCACTTCGAAAGCCCGATATGATCAGAAAATAAAACTAATTGGACTTAATGAATGTCCGTACAAATTGCAAGCTGGATGTTGGAAAAATGACCCGACCAAGTGGCCGATGATCGAGTACGGCGACATTCATGATTAACTTTCTCACTGAGACACCGTGTAAATTTGTTTATTCTGTAATAATGGGAGTATCCTGGTAGATGTTGATGTAATGAGTATTGTCGTTCTTTTCAGGGTTCATTCATCTTCGAACATTATAATTATATTTCTACTAAGTCAATTTATCATGCTAATGTGAAGCTGTAAAATACGTAGGGACATCTGGTACATGACTTACTGAAAGCCTTAGTTGTGTTCATTGTAATGAGAACGAGTGACAAATATTAAAATTAACACACATATATCTGTATAAATATTTGTTTTTCAAACATTATTTACCCCCGTTGCTGTCAAACGTAATGTCGATCGTTTATTGTCGTAACATTAAATCTTAATACGGAATGACGTCTTTTTAATTAACTGATACACGCTAAATACGTTACTTGTTTTTTTACGTAAATTTTATAATTATTAGAAAGCTAAATACTTTAATAAATTAATCGGGCTAGTATCTTTACGGTGTAAATTTCTGATTATCTAAATTGGACATGACTTTATATTTGACCATATGTCACATTAAATTTAAGCAACTGTTAAGTACATCGGCGTTAATTATTCATCCAAATGACTGCTTAATACTACCAGAAAGAGGAGACATGGTGGCATCTATCGTGTTAAATGACACTGTCTGGACCACCCAGTGTGTTTTATGAAACCTTTTTGTCAGTTAAGTTTGGACAATATTTGATCAAAACGAGATAATTGGATTATGCAAAACAAAGGGGCAATTAAACACCAGAATACAAAAGCTTACACGATTTTAAGACTGATGCAAACAATCAAATGAAAAATATTGCATTTAATTTAATTAAATGTTTATTTAAGGTGTCAACGTGTTTTATAAAGCAACTGTATATTAAATTATTTCGGCATTAAAATTTTGGCTTAAATGACTGCTCAGTATGACAAGAGATGACATAGAGGTATCATAAATTGTGTTTAATGACCACATGTGGTTTATGCAGAGCCCCAAGTATAGGTCCCCAGCTGGCTTTATGACACCGTGTTTTCTTTGTCTGGACAGTATCCGATCATAACGAGATAATCGGTTTGTGATGAAGAAAGGAGCATTCAAATACCTAACATGCGGAAACAAAAAGTGTCGAAATTGGTGTGAATTAAATAAAAACAATAACATTTATCATGAGAATTTATTTAATACGTAACACGGTAATAAGGTAACAAATATAGAGGTTCATATCAGCTACTATATGTTGCATATATTTAACATTAATTGGTTGTTTGTTTTCATCCTTATTTGTGTTCGTTCATTAAATTTAATTTATTATGAAAGAATTTCTATTTCTGGGTATTTTTATTCTAAAAAATGGTCGCGAAGATGTGCCTTAACTTAAGAAAATTGCGAGCAGTGTTAAATATTTCAATGCAAATAAAATGGCGACAGCGCTTTTGTTTTCACCGTCGTCAAGGGGCATGTAACTCTAACCGACGCAAGTGCCCGGATGTTGCGATAAGGTCAATAGTTTAGTTCCTTTGTGTCTCGGGTGAGCGCCTAAGGGCCCATGGCCCTCTTGTTTATAAACGTTTTTTGCATTTTAAGCTTGGTGCTGACACCATAAAGTGAGTTCTGCAACCGTTTTTTTTACCAGAGCTTAATATTTTTAAAAAAAAGACAACAAAAAAAATATTCTAACACAATTAAAACTAGGAAGGTTGCAACTCAATATTAGTATACAAATTTATTCTGCTTGTAACTGACCAAGCGAAAAACTGATGCCTTCACATCAGAGATAAGCTTTCGCGTTACTATGCAGCCATCAGCTGAAACATTAGGCTAATTAATGATCTAACTATTATGTTACGAACAATGTATTTGAGACTTAATCTGTGCTAGGAATAGATTGTTCTAAACTGGCTAAAGATAGTGCTAAATATGTCATCTTGTAGAAATACTTGCAAGAAGAACTTCGTTTTGTGAAAAATTCGCAAATAACGAAAAATGGTTGCTGTATTTGCGACTAAGTCATTTGGTCAGAGGGAAACCTCCCTGTAAATAATATCTTATATATTGTAAGATTCTCTTAACAACAAATCGATATATTCATTCGTTACAGACAAATGCGAATGCGGAGCCGGATGCACAGGGCCCGTATGCAAGTGCGACAGCAGCTGCTCGTGCAAGTGAAGGGATGACGTCACCCAGTTACAGCGGCGAACGTCAAAACTGTTAATGACGGCATTTGTTGATATTCCCCGTTACACACTCCGCCGCTACACATCTTCAGCTTTTCGTTGGTGGTTCAGGAATCTTCATAAAAACAACTGATTTCATAGCAGACACGTGTTTTTAATTATTATTGTTCTAGCTTTTAGCAGTATTAGTTTGAATAACAAATTTATGTAAATGAACGCTTAAACATCATATTTTAACAGTAACGAGGAGCGAGCACTTTTATTTAAATACTTAGAGACATTTTTTGTATAAAATCAATTACAACCAAAGCTCCTTTCATCAGTTATGCTATATGAACCATTATCACTATTATGTTAAATGTAGATTTCAATCTGTTTTAGAAATTCTTTATCAGACTGTCAATCTCTTGTCGTTTCTCATCTTGACGACAGACGTTATTTGTCAGACTCACCCTGTAACTGTGTGACTCACATGTTCATAATTTGCACTTGATGCTGTATTTTTACTACCTTTATTGTTTCACTTTTATATTATATGTTGCTATATCTGTAGTTGTACGTTGTCATGTACTAAACAAAATAAACGTAAAAACAAATGTAATTGTTGTTGGGTGTGTATGGATAATCTATTAATGGCGCACACAAGTTGTCGCATGGAAAATGAAAAAGTAATATTTTAACCAAAAATTAACAAACACGAAAAATAAAGCATAAAGCATTGTGACAAAATGAATGTTTGCATTTTCATTCAGTTAATACATAAAATAATAGTTTGTTTACTGTTAAAATTGTATGGCCAAGTTTCTTGCGCAAGAGCATGTAAATGACCGGCATGCTATATGACCGACGTGGAGAAATACCGTTGTGGTGAATATTTATTTGGTCGTCCATTACATATATATTTTATAAAAAAAAGGATTAAGAACTTAAGACTAACGCAAAGAGAAAACACTGATAGGTTAAGAGCGCATCATGATATTGGTTATTTTAAAATCCGTGTACAGCACTATACTACTTACTAGCCATCCTTCATGGTCACTTCCGACTTCTGGCGGTTAAAAGAAAAGCAGGGCACTTGTGAAAAACACCTCAGTACGAAATAACCAAAGCTAATGTTAAGAAACTGTTTGACATGGAATGTTAATCTTTAAAAAATGTTTTCAAAATAAAGTACCTTCTTCTTACATTAGTTCATCGACGTTTAAACTGATACAAAAATTGTTGGTAGATATTTAAAAATCCACTTTTACGGTGCGTTCGACAATTGACTATGTTTAATTTTATTTTGACTTCAACGAAGAATAATCCGTTTAAAATACTGGATCGCTATAAACTTAAAAAACAACTCAACCAGGGTTTGATGGCGGCATGTTCTCCCATGACAGTCCACCATTCATGGAAACCATGTGTAACATCAAACAAGTCCAGATTAAAGCAATTCACTCAGGGACAGTACATTTTGCGTAGTCTGTCTTTTAAGATTGCACATCAACCCAGCAATTGCAAACAGCCATTTAGTACATTTTCTACAAATAAATATTAACATGCATGTATGTGTTGATACACTTATGGATGGACGGATGAAGAACGAATTAGTATAGTACCTTTTCTGCAGCTAGGCAAAACTCTGCAAAGATTTACTCTTTACAAACAGCCAATCCAAGGTGAAATGTATACAACGGAAACATATTATAAAATTTATCTATGCATTTTATTATTTAATTTCCCTTAACTCTGGTAAACACGCGATAATCAGTCTGTTGGTTTGATGGGGCAAACAGATTACATCGATTATATCAAAGGTAAATAATGAATGTAAACATAATACGGCGTATAAAGAAAGTAAATATCATCACAATACGGAAACTTCTTAAGTATGTCATTAAAATATGATACACGTAAAGCTAATCACAAAATATGTTCTAAATTAATAAAACATGTTACAAAGATTACAAGTTTTTGGCGCCTTGATAATCCTAAATATGAAACATAAAAAGTACAATATTTTAGTATTAAAATTCAACGAAGGCTCAACAACATTTTAATAAATTGTTCTAAAACATCAAAGTTTAAAACTGTGTTGTATTTGTTATTTAAAATAAAGTTTAAAGAATCCCCCAGACAAACTACACTTAATTAAAATTCAAATTCAAGACATAAAACGAATCATCAACATCACCACAATAAGATAATATTTCCAAAAAAAAAACACTTTAAATTTAAATTTAATTAATGTATTGATTGAATTACAGAAGATTTCACTTGATTTACATTAATTAAATTATGCCAAAAATGTTGCCACAATGAGCAACATCTGAGTCTGGTGGAGAACTGCATTTGGCTATTTGATTCAAACAAACTTTCTGTATAACTATTTAAATTGCTTCAAGATGAAATCTTTGCGGCAGGTACTTTGAACATTTTTATGCATGGCTGTCACTGTTTGCGTAAGGGTTTGTGACGGTAACAAACTATTTACAAAAATGTCAGTTCATTTGGAAACCTGGACAAACATTATGCGTAATTTGTTTCTTTCTTACTTTATTACACGAGTTTTCGACAGAGCGCGATTACAATTTTAAAATATTGTTCATAAAACGTACGGCACATGTTTGCCCCATAAGTATGCAGTTGTTGGCATGGATGCATATATAGCGCCTGTACTTTAAGAGGCCTGCTTTTAGACGAACTGCGTCAAGGAAACGTCAAAAGATGATAACAATATGATATTGTTATGTCTTTTTTACCCACTTTGCCCTTGACAAGACAAGAAACGATAAATAACAAAAACGAAACAATTCCATTCGAAACTTAAGCACTGTCTCATTAAAATAAGATGATCGATAAACAGATAACAGTTCAACTGTTGAAGTTGTGATGTTGGTGGTGGTTGTTGTTGTTGTTCTGGTGGTGGTGATATTGGTGGTGGTTGTGGCGGTGGCGGCGGTGATGCTGATGCTGCTGCTGACAACGACGATGACGAGCATGATGAAGTCGAAGAAGAAGAAGATGATGCTTATGATGATGATGGTGGTGGTGATGATAATGATGATGAACATGATGATGATGATGATGATGATGATGATGATGATGATGATGATGATGATGATGATGATGATGATGATGATGATGATGATGATGATGATGATGATGATTATGGTGATGATTATGATGATGATTATGATGATGATGACGCCGACGACGATGACGATGATGATGATGTTGATGATGCAGTTTTAGTAGTAGAGATAGTAGTATAGAAGAAGTGTAGTAGTAGGATGTCCGGTCATTGCAGTGGTTGACTCATGCGCTACCCACTTCTGCGCTGCGACCCAGGTTCAATCCCCGTTCAAGAAAACATGTGAGTTTGGTAGGTGGTAACCATACCGGATAAGTGGGTTTCCACCGGATACTCCGGTCCGCTTCCCCCGCAGCATTAGACCACACCAAACGTGAGTAACTTCAGTAACTTATAATAAAATAGCTGGAAAGTGATGCTCTAATTCAAAATTCGTCCCAACTCTCGTGAGTCTAGTAAGCAAATTAGGTAGGAGTGCTAAAACACTGTGGATCTTCATATACTTCATATACTTATCTGTAAGGACCTCATTTACCCCCAATCAAGGCCGTTTCGGTAAACAGGCTGCTTCGTATGGCCATGTACCTATAAAGTATTCTAATTTATCAAATAAGCATGGCCTAACGATTTCGTAATTAACAAATCACAAGTTAAATTGTATTGATGTCTTCAAACTCCCATTGCAGCACGCATGTAAAATAATTGCAATCAAAATTAATCATCAAGATCCTATCAGTAAACCGAAGGATCGACGAGAACTCGCGATAACAGGAATGTTTGTTAATTGATAGGTTTATGAACATTATTGGTGTAAGTTTTGACAACACAGCAGTTACAGTACCTTCGAGAGGCAAACAACCATGTCAAAAGTGTTTTTCATCAATTGTCGGGAGGTAATTAATTGACCACTAGCAAGCTGTCAATCGATCAACCGATCAGATACCGTTATCGCCTAAACATGGTGCGACAAACAAAGCGTGTCAAATGGGAGTTTTTTGTTATACAACTATCTGATTGGGGGGGGGGGGGTGCTATTGCGGCTTTTGGTCGATTATAATGATTTATAATTTGGAATGTACAATTAGTTTGTTTTGGGCATGATACAATTTAATAGAACAGAACTTTATTTTCACCCAAGTATATAACATATACAATATGGGCAATATAACAAAGCACAATATTAAGTACAATATTGAGACTTCCGATAACAACACATACTATACAGTGAGAGTAGGGGGTACGAACGGTAGGATGAATAGATATATATGAAGATATTGAATTTGTTATAAATAATAATACTTGATGCATATTTTGTTTGTTTTTTTACAACATATACATCTACATCACCTCATTGAAGGCCCAGCTACGTACCTGCATGCGCTATTTTCATAAACAAAGATTCCCTCTAGCCATGATGAAAAGCCTTGACCGATTTGTGACCATACTGTGTCACTCATGATAAAATTATTTACTACCTACTACAGGTATAGCGACAATTTCCCATGGTCAAATGAGTGAAGAGAAAGGTCGCCACGAGCTGACTGTAGCCAGTGTTGCGTAGTTATAACACAATTAAGTGGGCTATATTCCAGTTTATTTTTATCGTATAAATGATGATCAGTGACCAGATTTATATAATAAATAAAGAATAGTAGGTTATGAGGCAAACTGAAAATGCCTGCACCCCTTACAGAGTTTAATAACGAACTGATCCAATGTTTATGAATTATTTAAAAATCATTTGGAAAAATCAGGAAACAACTCACATAAAAAGCATGATTGTACTGTTAAAACATCTCACCACTGATTCACTCACGCAAACCACTATCACACTGATTATCTCTCGTCCATCATTATAGGATTATGAATGAATATAACTGCGCCGTGCTCTGTGAAAAGGGGGTTTAATGCATGTGCGTAAAGTGTCGTTACAGATTAGCATGTGCAGCCCGCACAGGCTAATCAGGGTAGACACTTTCCGCTTTAAAAATTTTCGTTTCTAGAAAATCTCTCCTTAGCAAAAATCAAGTTAAGACGGAAAGTGTAGTCCCTGATTAGCCTGTGTGAACTGCACAGGCTAATCTAGGACGACAATTTACGCACATGCATTAAACCCCCTTTCACAGAACAAGGCTCAAATTAATACCCTGCTACATGACAATGCATCTTAAAGGCTGTTCTCGAGTTCATGACTATATAAGCCTCGGTCTTGGAAAACAGTGCTAAATGTCTGTGCAGTCCACTTTCCGGCTAGACTGGATTTTCGTTTAAAAGAGACTTCATTCATTTAAGCGTAAAGACTTGTCCCTGATAAGTATATGCGGACTGCACATTCTAATGTGGGGCCACACATAAAGCACATGAATTGAGCCCGGTTTTCCCAGAGCTCATATGATATGTTATGTTATGAACATTTTCTGAAGCATAAACTGTATTTTATTTAATTAATCGTTCAAAAATATCAAAATAAACATATCTATTCAATAATCTTAAACACGTATTGTTAAAGTTATTTCGAATTCAAAATACTCACACACATATATGCCATTAATCAAATTAACTTGCTGCTGGCTCGATTTGTCATTGTCGGCTCGGTTACTACTTAAATGTGCCCCGGGTACTCTTAAGCAAAAACTTAACTGTGCCCCTGCTACTCTTAAGTATACTTAAATGTGCCCCGGTTACTCTTAAGTATACTTAAATTAATGTGCCCCGGGTCATCGTCAGAGAACATAAAACAAAACAAGATGTTAATCATGATGTGCTTTATTTCCCTAAAAACGATCGATACGAAACTTGTTGATAACAAGATAACTGATAAAAAAAGTTCAAGAAAATAGCCCGAACTGTTATCTGATGATATACAATTTATTTCGTGCAATTTATATTTATTTTTTAACGTCATTTAATATTCTCATTCAACGATTTTTCAGAAGATAAATTGATGATTTTGACCGACATTATTTATGAACCACTGACTTAATAACCTCTCAATAACACCAATCGCTTTTGATTGATTGGTCGTGATTTTTTAAACAATACATTATAACTTCTGGAAAATGGAAGGTCATTTTGATTGTTGAAAAATTGAGACATATTAATTCAAATTTAAATAACGTATTGACTATCAAAACAACGTCAATTTTTAAACGAAGTAAAGGAGGTTTTTGTGTGACGTCACAATAGGGGTTTTCCGTTACTAAAAATAGATTGGCCGTCAACTTCTCGATCGCGGCCTATTATATTGTATCAGAGTAAAGGTCGTCGGAAGACTTAATTCTTACAATTTCACAAAACAAAACTATAAATACCCGTATTCTTTTTTAAGTAAGACTTTAATAAATGATATTTCAAAATTATAAAACATAAAATAATTTGAATATTATTATAAGTGGTGTGGGTGCGATAGTGTTATTTTTCATTAGAGATTGAAAATTAGTGTAAGGGGTGTATTGAATCAGTCATAAAACAAAGCCCTTAAATAGCTCATAATATTTCAATCTTGAAATGTAGTTTTAATTTTCTTTTACATTGAATGAATTTTCGTTTCGTTTACATTGAATGAAAATATTAATAATTTAAGCATTCCAATTAAAAAAACACCTGCATATTTTGCAAATTGAACTGTCTTTGCATGTACATGTATATTGAAAACTCTTCTCTATTGATAATGAGCGATACAAATCTAGCATTATATGATACCATAAATCTACACATTTAATTTTTATTACGCAAGTATTTTATATCCGTATATAATGACCAAACGCGATTGCTTGTTTTCATGATGATGTTTCGAACACTGCTGCAGTAACGCACGATCTTTACACATTATAGCAGAGTTTACATTTGCAGGTACCCGTTAAATACGTTAATTGTGTAGCAGTAAATTTGTAAAATATTTTAAATGTATAGTTATTAAACACTTTATTGTTATGTTTAAACTGGCTAATATATATACTTAATAGTTCCTAGCTGTTAATCCATTTCGGACAAATGCCTATTTTTTAAATATGTTCAAATATTTTATTAAAGCAACTGTTAAGTTTTTGACTTAATATGCTAAGAGATGACATGGAGGTATCATAAATTGTGTTTAATGACCAGACACATGTTGTTTATGCAGAGACCCCATACAGAGTCATACAAGTATAGCTCCCTGGGTTTATTACACACTGTTTTCTTAGTAATTGTCAGGACAGTATCCGATCATATCGAGATAATCGGTTTGTGATAAACAAAGGGGCAATTAAACACTGTGTTAAAAATGCTGAAACAAAGAGTGTCAAAACTGGTGTGAACAATTAAATAAAAGCATTTACATTTATCAAGAGGATTTAGTTAATCTGTAACAAGGTAAGTTTTTACAGACAAATAGGTTCAAATCAGTTTCTTATGTTGATTACATAAATTCAATTTGTTGTTTGTTTTCGTCCTTATTTGTGTTCGTTCATTGGATTCAATTTAATCTGAAAGAATTTCAAGTTCTGAGTATTTTTTGTTCTTCAAAAGGGTCGCGAATATGATTGTAAGCTTATCACGATGCGGTTCATCACATGCAAACAATAGCAGAATGGCCGCAGTTTTGACGGCCAAAATTTGAGCATTAGCAAACGTGACGTCATTATCGGAATCCCCAAAACCTCCTAAAAGAAGTGTAATTTCTTTATTTTTCACGCAAGAGCATATGCAACCTTGTCCCTGTTCATACAAATGTCCTTGTGTACACGGATCCACGGCAAGTACCGACAGCATCTCATTTAAATCTAGCAACAAGCTGTTGTGGTAATAAAACTAAAGAACACTTCACATGTTTTACTAGTGGTGCCGAAAAAAACACGCCAGTTTAATGAAAAGTTATGCACCAGACCGGATTTTCGTTTAGAAGAGACGTCATTCGAACAAAAAAATCATTTAAGCTTAGAGGCTCGTCCCTGGTTAGTATATGCGGACTGCACATTCTAAAGTGGGGCCACACTTTACGCACATGTTCTTCATCTAACTAAGTTAGACCCTTCTGACTTTATTGCAATTAAGCTTTTTTTCCGAGAAAAGGTTTAGGCAGTGGTCATGGTCATACGTGATTTATTTTAAAAGACATAACTCTTTAATACCGACGTGTGGCAAAACTATACTTATAAAACCGACAAAAATGTTTACAATTTATTTATTTCACTAGAAACCACATTTATATCATAATTTGCACACTCATTTATCGTGCTCATTTCTCAGGTGCAATGTTCCATCATAATCATCCATCATATTAGCATTAGCGCTGTACACAGATGGACGGTGTCACAAAAATTATATTTATTTAAAATGTGCGAAAGTGTTCAAAGATTTATACTTAGTAAGATCAAGAACATGTTTTTAACATTGCTTTTCATACGGATTGTGTAACATACAAGGCAACTTTATAAAATGTTTCTTTATATTTATATTCACACTACACACCAATGTGTGAATTGATGTGCATTAATCTGTTTGAAGAAATATTGTATACAATTATGAATGTATTGTATGAAAGTAACATCATGTGAGTTCTCCCTGGACAATTTATTTGTTTACAGCCTTCAGAAGAATGCCCGTTAGCTTTCGGGTGGCAAATTAGTTGTCAGGTGTCATTTTCGTCTGCTCAAGGAATGAAGGCGAAGTCTCGATAACAACACACGGCCTTGCTATTGCCGTGCACACGGCGTCTTCAGTGCCGTGTGAAACTTTTGGCGCTCAATCCAAACATGGCAGTACGTCCGTGTGCAAAACAAAGCGATATAATACTGCTGCTTGCACTTTTCAAAATTACAGAGTAACTCGACTATCGAAAATATAATTTCATTTTGCGTTCAGAGAAGAAGATACTGCACTTTCATCATGAGTGACCCATGCAACTGCTTTACAAGTAAGTTCATGTTCTTTCTCTATTTTTGTTTTGTTAAAAAAAGGGGGCCGGGCAAGTGATGATGCAATGGTGTTGGTGTACCAGAACATTGCTTTTTAACAGGCACGTTGGTCGCAAAAAAGATGTGACAAAAGAATTAGATCAACTATATGGTGTTTATAAACTAAAATTTGCACAGTTTTGGCATTAATCACGGCCATGGCATAACGTACGGAATTAGCATATACGGTTTTGTGCTATTTATACGCAAATAATGTGGACTTTATTTAACAGCAATTAAAAAAAACGATAGACCAAAAAACAGGGAAATATATATTATTTAAAAATCATGAAAACAAATCCTGTCAGTGAGTGAATAATTGTAAAAAATATACGGCGACTTTCAGCCGCCCGGCGACTGCATTTGCGATGCAAAAAATTGCCTATTAGGTCCTGTGCTAATTATACACATATGTTGAACAGGAGATTATGTATGATTGTTTAATTTTAAACAAACATCATGCAAGCGAGTGAATAACTTATGAATTATTATAACCCTTCGTATTTCAGCCGGAGAATGCGTTTGCGATGCCGACTGCGACTGTTCCGAGTGCAAGTGCGGTGACAGCTGTAAATGCAATCCATCCGAGTGTGGATGCAAGGCGGTCTGCAAGTGTGGAGGTACGGGGACATTGTTTATTGTTTTAGAACTTTTTGTATTAAGAATGGATGGTTTCTGCATAATGGTGAATCATATTGCTTGCTTTATTGCTCAAAAGTAACACCAACGTTCGACGGTTTTCCGATGGCAAAAAGTAACTGCCCTAAAAATCATACCTAAATTACATCCACATTGGCCAAACCTTTCCAATAAACTCATTTAGATCTAAAGGGTTATGCTAGGATAATTCTGTCAGGTTTTCACGACTTTCAACTGTCTGATAAACAGGCAATGCAGTTCTCTCCCGTTTTGAGTTTTCACTTGGGCTGTTACTCTGGAGCCGATTGGTCAAATATCAAAATAATACTTGTTGATTGTTGTTTACCAATATGAACAAGTGTTACATATCGCCAGTTTTTGTTTCGAAAGAAACTGAAAGTAGACAAACATGATATTAACATGTGAAATTGCAGATTTTTTTTATTGTTTTACCGTGCCCAACTATGGAAGCATTTTGATCTTCTCTTACGAATTTTTAGATTATGGTGTTAATTTGGTGAGTTTTGCGATTCACTTCTTATGCAAATATCTGCATATAAGGTTTCCAACAATAATTTTTGCCACCGTTATTTCATTAACTTTAAGCAGGTTGATAAGGAGACAACAACAAGAAGAACAAAATGCATTCCATAACATACTAATATCTGTTTCTTCATTTTATAAATGTGTGGCCCATATGATATTTAATGAAAGAAAGGATAAACTGGATCTAATACATAATATGGAACAAATATTATATTTACATTGTGTATGTAACAATCTATTGAGAAATAGTTTATTAACTAAACATCGACTTGGTTGAGAGAAGAAATTTTAGCAGCACTTTAAAATATAAATTAAAAAATGCAGTTTCAAATATAATCTATGAACAATTTGAATGTTCTTATTTATAATCACATTATAAATCTTTTATGTTTCTCGTGGTTTACGGCGCTATTTTGTCAATCAAAACGCCACAGGCTGTACAAGATGAAGCGAATAATACACTGTATGGTGCAAGGTATTTCTGTATAATGCAAATCGTTGACATACCTTCACGAATTAGTAACTAGTAATTTGTTGGGAGCGATTAGGGAGCGATTTCATTTGACCGTACCCAGTCACCTTCGTAATAACAAGTAAAATCGTCAACTTAATTTTCCCTGTCTTAAAATAGTCCTTCATTCTTGTTAATTTACAGTAATTGGCCAGGATTAAAAATATGTTATCTGTCAATCAAGTTTCAGAAATTTGACAATCTGTAATATAATTCTGAACGAAACGATTTTGATTGCAATTGCTATAACAAGCAAAAACAAAGTACCAAACAGGCTGAAACAGCTATATGTATATATCTCAGCATTAATAAAAAAAAACAAAAAGCTATATTTACTGTTGATTATTATATGGATATATCTTCGCTTTCTAGATGTTTTTTTTGTTACACGATTTTTTTCTTCAACGAATATGCCCACACATATTGAAATTTGCTGACCAAAATCGATATGTAAAAAAGCTAATTCTGGTAGTTATAGGTATAGATGTTCTGTATCATTTCTTAAGGAGCTTTTAAAACAAATAATGAATGTATTAATTTGTTACAGACAACTGCATGTGTGGCGCCGGATGCACGTGGCCCGAATCATGCACGTGCGACAGCAGCTGCTCGTGCAAGTGAAGACATGACGTCACCCAGTTACAGCGGCGAACGTCCACACTAAGGGTGACGACATTTGTTGATATACCACGTTACACACTTCGTCGCTGTAAATCTTCAGATTTTCGCTGGTGGTTCAATAATTTTCCTGATTTGTCCAGTATTATTTTCGAAGTGTTAGCTTACTTACATGCATTATTTTACTTAATAAATATTCAAGAATGACTTTCATTAATGAACGAGGCCATATAATCATGTGACATGCTTTTCTCGTATTTCAGGAAACTCTTTTTTGAAAAAGTATGTTCAAGACTGGGGCGTTGCTATCTGAACAATTATTGTCTGCCCGATCATGTAACTGTGTGACTCATTGGTTATAAATTTGCAATTGAAGCGTTTCTACTTGCATCGTTCTTTTGCTGTTAACCTGTAAATACATTTATATGAATTTCAATTTCGTTTATTCTTTGTGTTAATACAAATAAACTTCAAAAACAATACCATTTGTATTAAACAGGGCGTCTTGTGTCATTTTAAGGAAATTTTAAGGGGTGTTGCGGCAGTTTATTTCACCGAGGATATATTTATAGCAACACCGATGATGCTTTTTCTCACAACTCAATATTTTTGTTATCAGTATCATCAGAAATGACCGAGTTGGTTCATAATACAAATTTTTATTGTCAGTGTTTCGATCCCAGGCGGGGTTAACATTTTTTTACTTTTTTTTCTTTCTTTAATTTCATACTTGTTTTATACTGGTGCTCTTTAGTCCTGTTGTTTACATTTTTCAATTAAAAACATTTAATCACAAACTTCAAAACATGCCGAAATCTGTGAACATGTAAGTTATTAATGATTAAGGTCGAGTTTGATACTGTATGGTGTTATGTTTGTGATTAAATATTGTTTTTATCTCACCTGAGCACAACGTGCTCAACGTGAGCTTTGGTGATCGCCTTTTGTCCGTCGTCCGTTGTCTGTCGTCCGTTGTGCGACGTCAACAGTTGCCTTGTTCACTCTCTAGAGGCCACATTTATTGTTCAATCTTCATGAAATTTGGTCAGAAGATTGGTCTTAATGATATCTTGGATGAGTTTGAAAATGGTTACGTTTGCTTGAAAAACATGGCTGCCAAGGGGCGGGGCATTTTTCCTTATTTGGCTATAGTAAAATCTTGTTAAAACTCTAGAGACCACATTTATTGCCCAATCTTCATGAAATTTGGTCAGAAGATTAATCCCAATAATATCTTGGACGAGTTCGAAAATGATGCCGGTGGGTTTAAAAACATTGCCGCAATGGGGCGGGGCATTTTTCTTATATGGCTTTAGTAAAACCTTGTTTACACTCTAGAGGCCACATTTATTGTCCAATCTTCATGAAACTTGCTCAGATGATTTGTCCCAATGATATCTTGGATAAGTTAAAAAATGGTAGCCTTTGCTTGAAAAACATGGCTGCCAAGGGGCGGGGCATTTTTCCTTATATGGCTTTATATGGCTATATTAAAATCTTGTTTACACACTAGAGGCCAAATTTATTGTCCGATCTTCATGAAACTTGGTCAGAAGATTCATCCCAATGATATCTTGGACGAGTTTGTAAATGATGCCGGTTGGTTGAAAAACATGGCCGCTAGGGGGCGGGGCATTTTTTCATATATGACTATAGTAAAACCTTGTTAACACTGTAGTTATGTTTTAAAGTGCTGCTTTAATGTATTCTTACAATGAAGACAATGTTCAGTTAATATCCTTCCTATTTTGCATATTAAACTTGCAATAATCTATTCTTAAAATTAAATAACACCATTCATTCCTAACGTCTTTAAAATTATTTATTTATTTCAGTTGCCCAATCTTCATGAACTTTGGTCAGAACATTTCCTGTGTAGTAAAGTTTGGTTTTATTATGTCATTATTATGTACCATTATCTGTATTATTTAATTTTTCATAACAAAGAATTTTCATAATTAACATAACTGTTTTAGTCATTATTACTTATGGTAAGCCTATCAACTAAGAGATAGCTGCAAAAAAGACAACATGTACACAATTTTGCAGTTTCTATCTCCCTTGTTTAACCTGCTGAGTCATGTTTCCCAATTTATTTTTACTTCTGCTCTAGAATTTGTTAGACCTCTTGGTTTCAAAACACTTAAAGGGTAAATACTTCAAAATGCATATTTTTTTAGTATAATGTCATTTTTGGCTAAGTTTTAATTTCTTGTGTAAATCTGTACTTATTGTTTTGTCACATTTGTTATCAGTTTGTAGCAAATTAATCTATAATAGGAACTATTAATGATAAGCCATCTTTGAGAAATTCCCTGCAGATATTGATCATTGCAGTGTGTAACTTTTTATCACTCAGCTTTCTTAGCCAGGAAGTGTCTGATACAGTTAGAAAACCAGCATGAGTTGCCCTGAATTAATTGAGAATGACCACAGACTGACAGAATCATGATTCCTAGGTACTTAATTACCCTCTAACTGTGCTCTATGCCAGATGATAATATCAGTGGTCAGTAATACAAGCTAGTTGAAGTGTTTGATATATTTTATTTCACAGAAGGAGTATTAAATGAATGTTTTTAACAATTAACCAAAACTATGTAATTTAAATGGGAACTTCATATCAAAACAAGATTCCATAATAATTCACTCTATATAATCATATTTAAGATATGTTAACACATATCAAATGGATACTCTATGAAAACAATAAAGAAATAATTTCAATAATAAGTATCTGGAGATAAAAATTAGAATCAGAATAACCTTCAAAGTCAAGATTTACCTTTCTTATTTGCAGAGTTCATTTATAAAGATATATCATTTTCAGGCTTTATGTATTAAAACGATCTCAGAAAATTGAAAATAAAACGGTAATGAATGATACACAATATTAATGAAATGAGTTATAACATCGATAAATTTATTTTTCTAAATTGTTAAGTGTAAAACAGCCTATTGTTGAATAATATGTTTATCAAATTATATTTAAGCAAACGGATATACATTCAGTTAATTGAATAACAACCAATCAGCGGTGTCATCCTGACCGGAAATAAGCGTTTGTCGAATAAATATTTCCGCATTACATAAGTGCTCACAAAGTAACAGCACCCGTAACTATCCCGTGACCGGTTCACTTGCGTAAGCAAACGAGACCGCAATACCCCACCTGGATACGACAGTTGAGGTCGAAAATGGTTTGGATCGGTAAAAAAACATGGCCGCCAGAAGGGTCTTTTTCCTAATATTTATATAGTAAAAAAGCTTGTTAACATTCTAGAAATCACAGTTTTTGCCTAATCATCATGAAATTTTGTCAAAACATTAGCTATGTGGATGTCTCGGACGAGTTTGAAAATGGTCGTAATAAGTGGAAAAACATGGGCACCAGGTGGTGGGTCAGTTTTCTTTATATGTATAAAGTGAAAACTTGTGAACAGTCTAGAAGACACATTATCTTCATGAAATTTGGACATATCTTGGAAGAGTTCAAAAATGGTTCAGGTCTGTTACAAAAACATGGCCCCCAGGGGGCTATTTGTTGTTCATTCATCATGAAACTTGGTTAGAACATATTGTGTTTCATTGATATCTTGGGCTGCAAAGAACAGGTCATTTATTTTTATCTCAGGTGAGCGACTTCGGGCCTTTCAGGCCCTCTTGTTTATTTATGTCTTTTGGTAAGCTGTTGTGATCTCAGTAAAGATTGTAAACAATTTCTAATGTTTATGCATATGCCTGACAATCTATGTACCAGTACTTGGGTTTTGTCTTATTGCTGTTTTTTAATGAAATTTGACGTCTAGACGGTAGGGATAATTAAAACAAAAACTCTCTGTTAAAAGTGCGGTGACCCCCTTTTTTTATTTGTGTTTTATTATGAAATTACGTTGATTTTTTCGTTCCCAAATTTTTTTGCTGCCAAGGGGCGGGGCATTTTTCCTTAAATGGCTGCATATGGCTATAGTAAAACCTTGTTTACACTCTAGAGGCCACATTTATTGTCTGATCTTCATGAAATTAGGTCCAAATATGCACCCCTTTAATATCTTGGACAAGTTTAAAAATGATGCCGGTTGGTTGAAAAACATGGCCTCCAGGGGGTGGGGCATTTTTCCTTATAGTGCTATAGTAAAACCTTGTTAACACTCTAGAGGCCACATTTATTTTCCGATTTTCATGAAACTTGCTCAGAAGATTTGTCCCAATGATATCTTGTATGAGTTCAAAAATGGTAAGCTTTGCTTGAAAAACATGGCTGCCAAGGGGCGGGCATTTTTCCTTATATGGCTATTTAATTATTATATATGGCTAAAGTAAAATCTTATTAACACTCTAGAGGCCACATTTATTGTCTAATCTTCATGAAACTTGGTCAGAAGATTCATCCCAATAATATCTTGGACGAGTTCGAAAATGATGCCGGTTGGTTGAAAAACATGGCTGACAGGGGGCGGGGCATTTTTTCCTTATACGGCTATAGTAAAACCTTGTTAACACTCTAGAGGCCACATTTTTTGTCCAATCTTCATGAAACTTGGTCAATAGATTTGTCCCAATAATATCTTGTTATCTCAGGTGAGCGACTTTGGGCCTTTCAGGCCCTCTTGTCTTATTTTAAGTTCGACTATTATATATGAAATATATAAAGTGGCGCAATCCTACTAACCCCGGCGTTAGCGTTCCCGTTAGCGTTAGCGTGAGCGTGCAAATGTTAAAGTTTGCGTACCACCCCGAATATTTTCAATGTCCCTTGACATATTGCTTTCATATTATGCATACTTCTTTACCAACATGACCCCAACCTATAACAAGAGCAGACAACTCTATCAAACATTTTGTAATAATTATGGCCCTTTTTCCACTTAGATTATGCATATTATTGATAAATTTATGTTAAAGTTTGCGTACCACCCCAAATATTTTCAATGTCCCTTGACATATTGCTTTCATATTTTGCCTACTTCTTTACCAACATGAATCCAACCTATAAACAAGAGCAGACAACTGTAGCAAGAATTTTGTAAGAATTATGGCCCTTTTTTCACTTAAAATATGCATTTTATTGATAAATCTATGTTAAAGTTTGCGTACCACCTCAAACATTTTCAATGTCCCTTGACATATTGCTTTCATATTTTGCAAACTTCTTTACCAACATGACTCCAATCTATAAACAAGAGCAGACAACTGTATCAAGCATTGTGTAAGAATTATGGCCCTTTTTTGTCTTGGTAACTGAATATTTTGTTGAACTTAGTATTTAGATCAACTTGACTTCTAAAGTATCAAAGCTATTGCTTTCAAACTTCAAATATTTTCTTACTACCATGAGGGTACTGTACCTGCCAAGTTCAATTTGACCTTGACCTTTGAATGACCTTGACTTTGAAGGTCAAGAGTAAATTTTAGTTAAATTACCATAACACCTTTATTTATGATCAGATTTTATTAATACTTTGACAAAACAACACTTACCTGCATACCGCAATGGATTCCACCCAAACAATACCCCACGCCCCAACCCAGAATCCCTGCCCCCCTCCTCCCGCCTCCCCCCAATTTTTTTTCCTTTTTTTTTTTTGAAAGATCATCTAATAAATAACCACACCCCACATTATACCCCCTCACAACCCCCCCCCCCCACCCTTCCCCCCCCCCAAAAAAAAAAAATAAAAAAAAATCCCTTTTTTATTTTTGAAAGATCGTCTTATAAGTAACCCCACATTAAACTCCCCTCTCAACCCCCCGATTCTTATCTTTCTCTTGATTACATGATTATAAGTGCCTGTGAGTTGTGTCAGACCAACTCTATGTGTCCAATAATGATTATGATGAAGGTGGTAGTGGCGGTTACTTGCCTTTTTCATCAATACATTGCTAATTACATCCCGTGAGATTTGTCAGACCAACTCTATGTATGCAATAATGATGATGAAAAAGGTGGTGTAGGTGGTTACTTGTATTTCTCTTGATTACATGATTATAAGTGCCTGTGAGATTTTTCAGAACAACTCTATGTATGCAATAATGACTATGATGAAGGTGGTAGTGGCGGTAACTTGCCTTTTTCATGAATACATTGCTAATTACATCCCGTGAGATTTGTCAGACTAACTCTATGTATGCAATAATGATGATGATAAAGGTGGTGTAGGTGGTTACTTGTCTTTCTCTTGATTACATGATTATAAGTGCCTGTGAGATTTGTCAGAACAACTCTATCACGGTGCCTATACCACGTGACTTTTTAAGATCTGTGTGGGGAGTTAAATGTCAACAAAAGCACGACAAAGGTAAGATTTTTAAGGATAACTTTTTTAATATGTCATCATTTTCAATGGGATAAAGTGGAGAGCCCGCTCATTCATGAGAGTTTTCTATAGGTATCATGATTTTGTAAAACAAATGAATATTTTTTCAGTAAAGTGCAATCGCGCGTTTGAACGGTTAGAAAAGGTAGGATCAGTGTGGGGACATTATTTTATTATGACACAGAAACATCACCTCTCGTGAAATAAAGCAATAAACTTTATGGGCGGAGCTTACACTATATCATTTTGCATTCTTTTTTCAGGTTTCTTTCATATATTTATGAAAACAAAATCAAGAAAAATATTCTAACAGTAATATGATCTGTGTGGTATACGTGTTTAGAAGGATCTGTGTGGTATCCGTGTTTCTACAATTTACGGATAAATTGAGATAATAACGATAATATATATATTTTTTAATTAAGTTCAATTATTTCAATACAACAATTACTACTACTACTATTACTACTATTTCTGCTACTACTAATACTGCTACTACTACTACTACTACTACTACTACTACTACTACTACTACTACTACTACTACTACTACTACTACTACTACTACTACTACTACTACTACTACTACTACAACAACTATTACTACTGCTAGTAGTAGTAGTAATAGTAGTAGTAGTAGATCTATTATTATTATTTAAAAATTCATTCATTTCAGTAATCACCTATTTGGCACTAGTGAGCGGACAAGGGTTAAGGGAAGAAAAAATAGAGGAAACAGTTTTACGAGACAGGAATGCTATACAGAAGGGGACACTGGGAGTAAGGTGGGAGCGGGAGCGACGAAACGATAGCAAACTGTTGCCAACAATAAGAATGCGGATAGACGAACACAATGGACATTTTAATTCTGACACAAATTCTGCAATAGAAATTGTGTCAAATATTACGTAGGTTGACAAAAAGCAAAGGCATGTTCTTTCCTGAGTAATACGTATGTTTTAAAATCAAATTTGGAATGCAAACTGATAAAACAGAATCCACCAGACGTATTGGCTTGTCATTTTGTTGTTATTTAAAGTTTAAGGTAAACGGTATGTTTATTAAAAACAAAATACTGGTCATAGTAGAAACATATATATATATATATGTGTGTGTTTGTGTGTTTTATTTCATATATGGAATTCATATTGTTTCATTAGTTTATTACATAGTATAGATATTGACAATCATTCGCCATGTGTTGGTGATAATGTCATGTTATAAATTATGTTGTTGTATTCAGTGTAACAAGTGTATGCTTATCTTTAGCGTTAATTATTTTGAAGAGAATATAAAAAGTAAATGAATAAATATTATATTATATGATTATATATGTACGATTCTGTGTTGTGGATGGATGCAGCTCTGAAGAATGTCAACGCGTATTTCGAATTAAGGAGTATTGTATTGTATACACAACCACATTGCATACATTGTTTACTGTCAATTACCACGGCCTAGGGTAATTATTAGCAGGCAGTTAATTATGTAATGCAATCGTGTAAAACCATAGTATTAGAAACCCTGGCTGCTTATGATTATCGAACTAGCTCGTGACAGCGGTATTTAAAATTGAAACCAACGAAAAAACATCGCAAAACTTTAACCAAGTTATAATTAAAAAAGAATCACAGATTCGATAATACAAATCACAGATGCGATATATTAACGAATAACGTACATCCAAATTATTGCACAATTATTTGAGAATGATTTCAAACACACAAACGAACTAAACGAAACCTAAAAATTAATCAAATTCGGATAACTTTAGAATCATTTTGAAAAGTAAAGTAAAAGTAAAACAACGAATAAAATAACGTAAAACGATAATGAAGTTACACAGACAAACTGTAAACCATTATAATTTTTAATCAGTATTCACGGATTTATGTGAAGTCCTCACGTATCGAGAAAGGTTTGTTTTGCGTTTGTACGTTTTGAAACACTCCTCACAACTGTAACACTTGCCATGCATGTGGGTATTGACGTGCTCTCTGAGGTCATTCTCACTCCTAACTGCCAACCCACACTGGTAAAATATCACCAATCCCTTTTTTTTTGCACTTTTCTCTCTAGCCCCGAGTAGGTACTTGTCCGCAAAGCTCCTGCCGCACTGTACACACACGTGACATTGGGGTCCTTTGTTCGTTGAAGCCTTCTAAGATTGTAGGCATCCTGAGAAAAAAACAACATATTTTATTCACGTGACATTTCAATGCGTAGACACGCTATTTAAAAAATGTTAGTATCTGAGGACACGCGTTCGTTAGTTTTAAATTACAAACGATTTGACGATTATTGAGTTATTTCAAAATATATGATAACCTGAGAGATGAGATATATTGTATATTTGTGTTGTTTCAAGAAAATCCGTTCATCTGGTTAGCATAACTGTATAAAAATGTAACTATTTTTAAGGTATTTAATCTTACCTGAAATGCTTTCTCACAGCAGTTATAGTTTCCAGAGTTAGCGTGTCCCCTAATTTGGCGCAATAATCCAGCTCTGGTCTTCGACATTTTTCCGCATTCGGAGCATTGAGCCATACCTTAAAGCAAATATAATATCAAACATAATATACGATACATTACTTCACCTGACAGTAGTGTTTGGCGCCAAAATAAAAATGGAATTTGATACAATAACATAAAGTGTACACTTATTTAAGGTAAGCATGGACTTGTCATCGATTTAAGATGCTCCAGCGTAAGATTTTAATATTATAATGGGGATTGTACAGCATGCCTGTAAATCATAATTATGTATTAGTTCAACAAGCGGTGCAAGCGTAGTGTATAGCCATTATGTGTTTTACATGCTAGCGCATTTAAAAATCCAGTTTCAAATACATTGTTGACAAGCATTTTTTTAAACAACTAAATATAACTGAAAAACTTAAAAACAGTATACCACACAGATCCGTTGAAAAACGTATACCACACAGATCATATTACTGTAAGAATAGTTTTCTTGAATTTTGTTTCGTAAATAAATAACAGAAACCTGAAAATGGATGCAAAATGATATAGTGTAAGCTCCGCCCATAAAATTTATTTCTTAATTTCACCAGAGCTGATGTTTTTGTGTAAAAAATAAATAATGTCCCCACACTGATCCTTCCCTTTTCTAACCGTTCAAACGCGCGGTTGCACTTTACTGAAAAAATACTTATTTGTTTTATAAAATCATGATACCTATAGAAAACTATCATGAATGAGCGGGCTCTCCACTTTATCCCATTAAAAATGGTGACATATTAAAAAAGTTATCCTTAAAAATCTTACCTTCGTCGCGCTTTTGTTGATATTTTACTCCCCACGCAGATCTTTAAAAGTCACGTGGTATAGGCACCGTGTCTATGTGTCCAATAATTATGTGATGAAGGTGGCAGTGGTAATGACTTGATATGTCTGTGAATAATGAATGCCAAAGTCTTCGTTTTACATAACATGGATTTTTATGTAAAAGTGTTGGTTCTTCATTAATTCTACTTGTTCTTTGCAAATGATGACCTCTACAAAGTTATTCCAGGAAAACCACATTGCCTGACAATCTTTTGTTTTATTGTTAACTTAAACTGTACTTGATTCTAGCATGCCACTATACTTCTTTGGAGTAATTTGAGAAAATTTCTCACTGTTTAGTAATGTATACATTGTTTAAGGTACATTATAATTTCACATTTTGTAGGTGGACTTCAATATGTATGATCTACTTATGCTGCCACAACGTAAAGGCAACAATCACTGGGTTTTGCTGGTTGCAAGTGTTAAGTCCAGGACTGTAACCATTTACGACTCGTTGGGTGGTAACAACAAGGCCTTGTTCGATTTGTTCTGGTAAGGTTTAAAGCTGTACACATATGTTCTCCATGTAGAGAAGCTGCAGCGCATGCGTTAACAAGAGATCAAAGGTCACATTTAGGGATGATTGAGCTTTTTTGGCCAGTTCCAGTTATCATTCATCAGGCAATATACCAAACAAGATATTCAAAAAACTTTGTAAATCTTATTTGTTTTTTATATTTGGATCTTTATCTTAAATATTAACTTGCAATGACCACCAACACTTTAAAAATGATAGGCTATACATAAATATAAGCTTGCTTTCTTAGTTCATTCTTATTTATTATTGTGTCCTATGTATATATATGTTTGAAAACTGATTACCAAAACAATTTGGTATAGATAAAGTACCGCTTAAGTATATAGGCACACGAATTTCGTTGATTTTTACCAACAAAATATTTGTTGCAGCCAGTTCATGTGTCAACGATCGCAAATTGTGAAAGATGGCTTGCAAAAATGGGAGTTCAAAGCGCCACCTTGCAACAAACAGCGCGATGGAAACAGCTGTGGAATGTTTGCATTGATGGTAATAAATTAGCTTTATATGATTAGTAAATATATTTTTTGCTAAGAAAAGATCTGCATTAACTTTTATTCAACAAAACACTGGGTGAATGTAGAATAGAATCATCGTATCTTTCTGTTGGTGCATTGGTTTTTAGAGCCTTGCATTTTCTTTTAATTTATAAAGGATATGATATTTCATATGTAATATCATAACCTCAGGCTGAAGACAAAAAAATTATTTGTGTGTGTTTGTGAAACCAACTTGGCCAGATGTTCTGATTTCCCCGATTTCCGACAAAGGAAGTGCCTCCCCTCCCTGCTTTTTATCTTAACAACCTTACCGTCTACTATCCACAGGGGGCACCTTTTAGACGTTAACACTCAATTATCACCGTAGCAAAAACTCTTTGCGGCCGTAGATTTAAAGCGTCTAGATAACAGTGAGCGTCTGTCGTTTACATTCAATAAGCGTCTGGTTGATTTTGAACGTTGTTTTGAAGGCAAGTATACCAAGTATGCCTTATCAGTGATCGCTCCGCCCACTTAATCACGTGGCTCAGCGGGAAGAAAACCTAGACAAGCTAACACCAAAATGGCTTCTTTGCATATAGACTGCAAATAGATTTACGCGATATTCCGGATGATTTTATGGACTTGTTTAACACCATATTACACTTGTAAAGGGGTTGATGCCATTTAGTTATTCTGCAAATGGGAAAAATATACGATTAAAGAGAACATCAGCTATATATAACGGGTAAATCGGTACATTAAACAAGCTCTCAAACGCTTGCGCGCTTACCGAAATCGAATCCGTTATTACGTGTAATGGTGGTATTTGCAATAAATTAACACTTCACCGGTATTTACCCGTGTTATTAACAAAATTATTACCGAAACATTCCCCCCTACCCGTGTATTTGTCACGAAATAGCGCTTTATAACTGGGAATTTGGTGAAGTTTTACGCGCCTTCTGACGCCGGGTGGGTACCTCAATCCCACATGTTATTGCGTATAAAAGTGAAATCAATCATATTAAACATTGCTTATGGGACATTTATCAATCACTATAATTTAAAGCGAAAAAACAAGACAGTAAGTTTGGACATTGTCTGATAAAAAATTAGCGTTGTACGAAATGAAATACGGTCAGGCTATTATAAATTAATAAGGCTACCAATATCAGACGCTCGCGCAGGTACCGACTTCCCCGAAGTTACCGCATTTATTGGTTAACTAATATCAGTAATAATAACTCTTTTACAATAGCATTTATCGATAAGTCTTTATTAAAATAATAGCAAAATGGTTTTTACTTGTTTCTGACACACACAGAAACGCGATTTTTAACGGGGATATGTTAAGTTACACGAATTGGGTACCAAAATTCTCAATTATTTTACATGCACACGTGACATAATACATACTTAATAATGCTTAGTTATTGCTTATATGACATTTCAAGTTTGTGAAATAAATTAATGTTCTATAAAGGGGATCTCGGTAATTCTTGAAGCTTCCAATCGCTCTTGTCAAGGCCGCATTGCCGCGTTGGAAATGGTATAAATTTAATTCATCTAACTTATCTTTCTGGATACCAAATGTCAGAGTTGCATTAACCCTTTTTACACCGTTTTTGCCATATTTAATTTCCGTGTTTTAATCCTAACAAAATAAACGAAACTCGTTTAAAAATGAGATCTAGGCATTCGAGCTCCTAGTGTGGATTAAAAGCGTTTATTGGTGACACTACATGACTGCAAATGTGTAGATACCGTTAATAAGATAATATATCACATGTCACCTTCAAATAACATGTATGATGTCAATTAAGCGCATTACTATCAGAGTAATAACACACAGCATGGATTAGGCTTCATGCTGGGTTTCAGTTCTCGTAAAGTAATGCAGATGAACATGTCTATGATACGGTTAAGCGATATACCCGATGATTTTGGTGAACATTTTTTGCCGTATAGATGCTCTCTACGTCAACGAATTCAAAGAAGAAAATTTGCTAATGCGTCGTACATTGACTCTGTCCGAATTTTTAGGGGAAATAACGATGAAATCGACGTCAAATCCCGTATTTTCAGAAGTCAACGAAAGGGAGAGGATCCCCATACCGTGAATTTCTCGATTTCCACACAATGTCACCAACTAATCTGTCAGGATATCGACTGTCCGAGTTACATAATCCCCATTGACACCGTTTAACCATTTTTAATCGTTTTCTTTTTAAAGAGGAAAACAAAAGAAACTCGTTGGAATAAAAGTGAACCTAAACATGTAGCTTGTCTAGAAAATGGCGGACAGGTAGTTGCTAACGAGTGCGCCCGATTAATCGATCGCTGATTGGTGGATCAATTCTAGTGGGCGGAGCGATCATAGATAAGGCGTCATGTCAATTAACAGTGTATTGTCATAACCATGGGGACGTTATATATGGAGACGTTTCTTGCGGTATATAATACAGCGTTTCACAGCATTGTCTTCATCACAATGAAGCGAAAGGCAACAACGCTGGATCGATTTTTTGGTCCATCCAAAAAACCAAAAAACACAGAGACAGACTCGGAGCCAAAGTTATTGAGCCTAAGGTGAGAATTTATTAAAAAAATATTTTGGTATTATAATCCGTTAATTGCGTTAAGTTTATTCAGTTTGTTAAATGTTAAAGTCTAAAATATTGCAATGAAAGAACAAAAAGATTGAGTTTAAATTTATTAACAGCTTTCTTTATACTGATAGTATGATAAATAAGACAATTCAATTAAATATGCATGTTCTGCTCTCTATATAAGCATTGTAGAAATTTAATGACAGTTATTGAACTTTATTGAATATTTTATGCACTTTTTTCACCATTTGAATTTTCAATTAATAACAAACATTATTTATCACGCTTAATATAAACAATAGTTATTGAAATAATAATCGGACCAACAGTATAATTAAATATTTTGAAAATTAATATATTTGCAAAGTAAATTTAACTGAATTTTGCATTTCTAAAAACTCTTTTTTTGTTTGTTTCAGAACACATCATGAACATGACTTTAAGAGCCAACCAACCAGCTCCTACCAATTGGAGCCACAGATATAAGTGAGTTCGCAGAACTTCAATCACTTACTGATGATCAAAGGTTTGCGCTTTTAACTACAGTTTGGCCAGTGCCAGCAACATTTCCAGCCACAAAATTTGGTTCAAAGAACAGAAGTTTTGTTCAAAATTGGCTCACTTTGTATCCTGGTCTTGTGTACAGTGCAAAGACAGATGGGGCATTCTGTAGATATTGTGTGGCCTTCTCAGATGAAACTCGAGGTGCTCTAACCAACAGCCCTTTCAGGGACTGGAAAGATGCAATATCTAAATTTAATGGACATTTCAATGGTATTGCTCCACCCCTTCAGACTTCAAAAAATGGTGGCAAAGGACATAATAAGCATCTGCAGTGCAAAGTTCTAAGTGAGGAAATTTTGAACAAAATGAACAGCCGATCAAACGTGCACCTAGAAATTAACCGTGCACTAGCCGAGCGTGTTGCAAATAATGCAAAAGTAATTGAAAATGTGGCAAAGACAGTGTTGTTGTGTGGTCGACAAAATCTAGCACTGCGAGGAGATAGGGATGACTCCAAATACTTTGGGGAAGGAACCAACACTGGGAACTTCCAAGCACTTTTGGACTTCCGTGTTGAAAGTGGGGATGAAATTTTGAAAGAACACTTCAAAACTGCTCCCAAAAATGCTACGTATAGGTCCAAGACGATACAAAACGAACTCATAAGTTTGATTGGGAGTCAGATCCAAGACCAGATTGTTAATGACATCAACAAAGCTGGCGGATGGTTTAGTGTCTCTGCTGATGAAGTTCAAGATGTGTCAAACAAAGAACAACTGGCAATCTGTTTATCAAAACATTTATCAAGCAGTGCACTAAATTGAACTTTTGTTCTCATATAACTGTCAATGTTCATTCGTATTAAACACGTGCATTGTGGTTGATTGTATGTTCTGTATTGTACAGATGATGTACAAGAACGATTCCTCTCCTTGCAAGAAGTTAGTGGGGACACAAGCGGGGAGGCTCTTTCAGATAAAATTTTGAACATCATCACCAGTTTGCGGCTTGACCCGACCAAGATGAGGAGCCAATGTTATGACGGAGCAGGTACACAATGCAACAAGAAATAGTTAATAGTAATTAAGACATTTTAATAAACAAAAGAAGTACAAAGAAATTTTAATAATCAAAAGTAACGTGTTTGTACGGTATATTTTATTTAATTTAAACAATGAATAGTAACTATCTTTGAGTAAATTATGGCCAGTTAATTACTTCTTATTAAACTGGAATAAGTCCTAAGTATCGTGCAAACCTATGCTGCGCATAATACTTTTATGATCAAATGTAGAGTGGTTTAATTTTGGTATTTTACTATTGAGTGAAAAACTATAATAAGTTTTTATGCCCCCCGTAGGGTGGCATATAGCAGTTGAACAGTAAGATTGGTCATAACTTTTGCATTATTGAAGATAGCAACTTTATATTTGGCAGGCATGTGTATCTGATGGAGCTGCACATTTTGAGTGGTGAAAGGTCAAGGTCATCCTTCAAGGTCAAAGGTCACACAAAAAATCAAAGCGGCGCAGTAGGGGGCATTGTGTTTCTGACAAACACAGCTCATGTTAATTACTGTTTTTCCTTTAAACAGGCAACATGATGGGCAAAGTTAAAGGTGTTGGCTCTAGAATTCTTCAGCAGTATACAAAAGCCCTTCCATTCTGGTGTGCTTCACATCTTCTGAATCGCTGCATTGTTGCTGCCTGTGATGTAAAGGAAGTCAGTAACATGATGGGTATTGCAGATAAGGTAATTTAAAACGCTTGAAATGTTTTGGCATATTAAATAATAATGTACTAGTACATAACAATACTACTACAACAAAGTGTGTACATTTTTTCCTTTAAATGCATAATGTATTATTCAATATTAAAGTTATGTATACATTATTTAATGATCACACTTTGCAAATTAGATTCATCATAATTACAGTGTTGCTGGTTCTTCAACAACTCAGCGAAGAGACAGACCTACCTTGAGGCAGCTCTTGAGCAGATGCCAGACCAGCCTAAAAGAAGAAAACTAAAGGAATTGTGTAGGACCCGCTGGGTACAGCGCCATGATGCCTTCGAGGTCTTCTTAGATTTCCTCCCAGCAACGATTGATGCCATTGAAAATATTCTGGAGAATGAAAGTCGCCCGGACTCACTGACTGATGCAAATGGAATTCTGAGCGCCATCACATCATTCCCATTTATTATTACCCTGGTGATTGCTCTGCGTTGCTTGGCGTACATCAAGTCTCTCAGCATTGTTCTTCAGGGTAAACTTTTGTTCACTTTATTGTTTTCTTATCATCAACCCTTTCAACTAGCTTGATCTCCGAAATATTTGTTTTATTGAATTCGTATGGCTTGTAGCTTGCACAAAACTCTTATACAATTAGGATATCTAAACTTAAGGTACAATTCAAAACAGTTGTAGAACAAATTCATTAATTATAATATTCTCTCTATGATTTGCATACATTAAAAATGCTATTGAAGCAAATTCTACTTTCACAATTTAAGACATTTATTACTTTCCCATAGTATTATTTTTCGTTGTCCAAATATTTATTCTAGTACACATGCTGTTTGTATTTATAGGCAGAGAACTTGGTGTGGTAGAGGCCTTGAAGAATGTCCGCCATGTGAAGGATACCCTGCAAAACAAGCGTGACTCTGTTGACAACTTCCATGGCTGTCTGTATGAGGAGGCTGTGGCTGTAGCCAAAGCTGTCGGAGTGGACCCTTAAATTCCAAGGCGATGTGGCAGACAGACACAACGAAACAACATCCCAGCAAACAGTCCAGAAACATACTACAAGAGGGTTGTAACCATTCCATTCCTGGACCACCTGCTGCAGCAGTTTAGTGAGCGTTTCACATCGCTTCATGAGAGGGCTTCTTCTGCACTCCTCCTTATTCCATCAGTAAGTCAGGACCTGGACAACACCAGTCTGGAGTACTACTAAGATGACCTCCCTTCACCAGGAACACTTCAGGCAGACATTGAGTGCTGGAGGTGTAAGTGGGTAAATGATCCCAACCCCCCTTGAACATTAAGTGCTGCATTAAAAGCATGCAATAGACAGATTTTCCCAAACATTTATACGATATAAAAAATTGCAGCAACATTTCCAGTGACAAGCTGTGAATGCGAAAGGAGCATTTCAACGTTAGGGAATGTGAAAACAAGCTGTCGTTCAACAATGGGGGAAGAAAGACTCACTGGTCTGTGTCTGATGTCAGTGCACAGGGACATTGATGTGAATGTTAGTGACATTGTCAAGCAATTTGCAAGGCAGATTCCAAGAAAAATGAAACTGCCTTGTATTTTGGAGTCTGATTTAAGCAATGAAGACAATGACTTGTCTTAACTTAAAGAGAGTGATAGCTTGTACATTTTCCTGATGACAGTTTGAAAATTGTGATTTGTTTGTTTGTTTGTATTTGTTACTTGTTGAACAATTGAATGCCAATCACAATTGGAAATAAAAAATTAACATTATTTATACACAGCATTTTCTTTTACTTCTTTATGTTGAAAGCACCATTATAAAGTATAAAAATAGTCTTTATTTTGCTCAGGAAAAAGCCCCAAAACGCACCACAGACGATCTAGGAACCAAAAATTTTCAGAGGGAGCATGCCCCCGGACCCCCCCCCCTAGATGTGAGCAACAAATCTTGTGCCCCCCCCCCCCCCCAACTGGGTCCTCTCTGGATCCGGCCCTGCAAAACTACTTTTTACAAATTTTAGCTTAGCCTACCCCTCCCCACACCTAAAAAAAGTAAAGAATAAATAAATTATTTTAAACAAGAAATATCTTTAAAAAAGATATTCGGCGTGTATTTTCTGTAGGCCCTATCTTTAAAAAAGTTCTGTTACAGTAAAATGTTTGTGAGTTTCATCATTACGTTTCAGCAGATATATTCAAAACTTTATTACACCCTCCTCTTGAAGTACACATGTATACCATACCAAACTTTATTTTGTTGTTTTCTTTTCATACGTTAATGATGTTATGTGTACGGACGTGATTTCACATGCCCATTGGCGTCATATATTTTTTCCTTTAATATTGTTTTTTCTCAAATTCAATAAGCTTAGGCATATGTTTTTTCGTTAATTACGGCAATAATTTCATGGTGATTCCCGAAAGTAGATATGAGCACATAACCGTACCCGTGTCGTATGAGCAATTAAATGCGTGAGTTCGCTAATGAGCACATATGGTCAGGTTTACTAAAGCTCCGCGTTATGACCCAGAAAACCGCAAACCAGGCTGCTAACGAATGAATGATCAAACAGAGTATGTGCACTGATGTGGTTCTGTAATTTCTGTTTGAAAAGTTAATATGCAAAATTAATAACCACGAATAAGGGGTATTTGAACATATTATTTGAAAATCTATGCTGCTTATATACCATGCTCGATTAAACGTTTACAAATAGAAAGTTTAAAATAATTCGATTTCTTTACACTAATGATCGCGTTTTAAGCATTAACACGTTTTCATTCGCAATTTACAGAATCACGACAAATGTCAAATACCAAACAGAAATTGCATAGTTTGTCTATTGATTTATAAAAATATAATGGATTGAATATAAATGATTAAAAATTAACGTTTTAAACTAGTATAAAATCTTTTTCCCCCCAGAATATGCTGTCCTATTTACAGCTGGCGATGTTCTAATTATTGATCTTACATGGCACAGAAACACTAGCTACGCCTCTATAAAGAGAGCAGTTGTGAATCATTGGTAAGGAATTACGTTTTGTCTATAGTTATAATCATAATTTTATAGACATATGTTTATATGACAGATTTTTGTGGAGTAATTAATCATGCAATATCACTAATTTACAGATGCGTAACACCATTCTGGAAGAATTCAGAGAGCCAGACAGTAAAATAAGACTTCTTTTCGCAACAGAAGCATACAGTATGGGTACTGATGCACCAGGAAAATAATTCATGCAGGTCCACCAACATCAATGGAAAGTAAGAAATATTTCCCATTTTATTTGTAATTAAGTAATGTTTTATGAAAGTGACATGGGTGCAAACATATATAGAAATAACAACAGTTAATTACAAAAAGGCATGCACCCGGCCCAAACGTGCCTATAAGTCACATAATACATGATAAAACATTAAGCATGAAAACAGTAAGCATTTAATGGTCAGTAAAATAGTCAGTATATCAAGAATTATCGCATAGTCATATCACAAATTTAGACGGCAATCAAAATATATATAGTCTTCAACTTAATTGGGCAAAATATATGTGCTAAATTGTCATTAAGTTAACCCTTTACATGCTCACGGTGCCTATACCACGTGACTTTTTAAGATCTGTGTTGGGAGAATAAAGGGCGACCCAGTTAACATTTTTAATGATGTCTTTTTGCATATTTCACCATTTTTAATGGGATGAAGTGGGGAGCCCGCTCATTCGTGAGAGTTTTCTAGAGGTATCATGATCTTTTTAACAAAATTGTTTCAGTAAAGTGCAACCGCGCGTGTGTAATATGAAGTCCCCACACTGATCCGACATTTTTCTAACCGTTCAAACGCGCGGTTGCACTTTACTGAAAAACTACTTACTTGTTAAAAAAGATCATGATACATATAGAAAACTCTTACGAATGAGCGGGCTCTCCACTTTATCCCATTAAAAATGGTGAAATATTTAAAAAGATATCCTTAAAGCTGTTAACTGGGTCGCGCTTTATTCTCCCAACACAGATCCGATAAAGTCACGTGGTACAGGCACCGTGATGCTGGGAAATTTGTCGTCTGCTGAAATGTCGTCTGCTGATTTTCTAAAATAATCATTTTCGTAGATTTTTTCCAAAAAATACTATTAGAATAGCAAACAGTTTGGATCCTGATGAGACGCCACGTTCTGTGGTGTCTCATCTGGATCCAAACTGTTTGAAAAGGCCTTCGAAATTCGGTTCCAGTACTGAAAGAGTTAAGTAAATGAGTATTTTTCTGATAAATAACATTCCATAATATTACATGTAGCGCCAATAATAGCGGCATGTAAGTTCTTACTTCAATGAAGTTACGTTTGTACATAATTTGATTTAAATGAAAACTCATACTTCAAAGTGTATGTATTGATCAAAATATTCAACCTTGTACAAAAATTCAAACTACAAGGATGAAACATGAAAACAGTCTAATATTTATTGTTATATTTAAATAAAAGTGTATTCTTAATCGAGCCATAAGATCAAGATTTACACTTCAAGAAAATAAACAATATAAAGGGTTTTAAGTATGCGACCAATGAATTCAGAACATAAAACAGTAACAAAACGCCACATGCGTACTATACTAATGTTTTATACATATACTTAAGTTGACTAAAGTGTAACAGCAGCATGCATGTAATGTTCAACGTATCTTATCAATGCTTTAATTAAAATATTATGGCATCGACATTGATTACGATATGATTTTATAAATACAGTCATCATTCACAACAAAAATGGCATATATTAACGGATAAACATTATAATTGCTTCATATATGGAATAAATTGCTCATGCGTTTCAAATATGAAGCTATTTGACCCATTACCAAGCAATAAGGGGATTTTACCAGTTAACAAGTTTATTGCAAATAACTCTCGAAATTATTGTGGGAAACGGAGAATTTGCTCAACATGAGTATTTTCTCCTTTACCCACAATGACTTCCTCCATATCAAAGTTATTTCTTGATATTCAATAACAATTCATATAGTCGTTAAATATGAGATCTTAACAACTGTAATGTGATAAAGAGTTAAAGGAAATAAAACTAAAATATTTCAATTTGTTAACACTTTCAACTGTACAAACACCTGCCACCATTAACATTGAAAACATTGACACAAAAGGAGGGTTTGTTCAAAATGAACAGTTTGTGTTTCATTCATCACTTTTCACTTTAAGAAGGAAATGGGGAAGGCACTTATTTCATTTAACAATTACTTTTTTGAAATGTCATATACAGATGCTTTAAACATGGACGAGTCTACAGTTTGTTGTTAGGGATGGTAATTGGTTTATTAATTTAGGAAACGTTGTTATATTTAAAGAATCACTAGCTGTAAGCAAAATCAACTCCAATAGTTAACTTTATTTCTTTTATAGCCTACATACAAGACGTTGGGAGAGGTGGTCGTGATGGGAAAGCTGCAGTGGCGACCTTGTTCTACAACCGAAGTGATATTTCTCAAGCTGTGAAAGGCATGACTGAAGATATAAGAGAATATTGTGATTTAAAATCATGTAGACGGCAATATATATGTGAACATTTCGGATTCAACGTTGAAACCTCATTTAAATTTGACCATCAGTGTTGCGACATTTGTGAGAAAAAGTGCTCTTGTGACTTATGTTTAATGGTTCATGATGAAGAGATCTTTGCTGAAGACTTGGAACCTGAATTGGACTCCCCCCAAAACAAACAAACTGGAGAAATCATTGAGCATAAGCTTGAAACGTACTTTGACAAGGAAAATTCGACACTTCAAAAAAAAACATGAAACTTTTCATACTGGATTATCAAGCAGACTTGCTACAGAAATAAGAAGATCTTATAGCAAGTATAATGACTTAAGTTGTTTGAAAAAATCATTTCCTAGTATTTCTGAACAGGTTCTACACAACATCAGTGACATAATCAATGCAGTTTGTCAGCAATATGCCTGATTGTAGTAGATACTTTAATTAGACAGTTGAAAATGTGTAAAGGGTTATTTGATGTGATATATTATCAGAAAAGGAAATTGTAAAGAGTTTTTATGAGATATAAGCATATAAAAGCTCTATTATTTAGTTAAGCAGTTTACTGACATTGGATATTGGATTTACACTGTAAAAACTATTGCTTGTATAACTGGTTGGTAAATTCAATGTACATAACAAATTCAGATATTCACACTCATCTCTCCCTCTTTGTAAAGTTCAAGAAAAAACATTACTTTGGTATTAATGACAAACATATTACAAAAGAAAATATAAGCAATGCCCTAAAAATGCTATATTTCAAACATGTATCAATAACACGTGTTTATGCATGCACAAACTAACAGTAAGTTTAGTTTACACACCCAAGTGATTTTATGTGACTTTTCTACCCATTTTCATTCACTATGCAAAAGCATGACTTCTCTCTAAAATGACAAAGAGTATGAGCCGTGTCATGGGGAAATAGGTCTTACACCATGTGCAACCAGAGTAGTCAGAAGCTACTTGTCCGCTGAAACAACACGTCAAGTATTGTGGTCTTATTACCGGACATGATATCCCCTGATCAGAGGGTTAAATTTGCAGATTGGTCTGAAGATGCACTATTTATGGCATAAGACCAATTTTCGCAAGGACGCTGTTAATTTGATGTTTTATGTCTGTTTATGCATTTGCTGATTAGGACACATCTTTTAACATGTATTTGTTCTTCAAGAGTATATTGCTTTTTCAAACATAACTGATGAAATATCTAATTACCGAGATCAGTTGCATACTTATACTTTTGTGTTTCAATCCAAGTATGGTACTTTTTCTCATCCAAGTCACAAGTCATTTGCTTTGGTACATTTGGAAATGATAAGGGTTTTCGTCCTGCTTTGTAAACAAATGGTTGAATTTGATGAATATCCTTCATAATTTCTGCTTCATCATGCAGAGAGGAAGTTCTAGTATGTCTCTTTGACCTGATGATCACACCGGTAACGTCATCAAATGCCTCTGAGACTTCTTTAATAACAGGCAATGCACTGCTTCTTTTATTTATATTTTGGTCTGTTTTGTTTGAAAACATGTGCTTGATATTGGACTTTATGTCTTTCACTATGTGCTCCATTTTCAAATCACATGGAATGTGTGCATTTTCTTTTCCTGTAGTATTGACAAACATTCCAAAAAACTCTTCACAAGCTTCCTTTTCAGATAATATACAGAACTGGTGAACTAGATGACGGGCTATTTCATATGCATATTTTGAGCATTCATTGTTTGCCTTAAAATGTAGCATGGTTGTTTTAAGCAATGCTAATCCTCTGTTTCTGTTTGGACTATGGCATAAACTTATTAAAGTTTTAAACTGCAATCCAAGTTCAAGAACAAGATGGCTGTACTGTTTGACATAATCAGGTAACTTTGGCTCAGATGTCTTCTTCTTCAGAAATAGGTTAACTTTCCTTCCATTTCCTAGATGTACCTCAACAACAGTTCCATCACCTGAAATTAAACAGTATAAGTACATGTTTTTAATATGATAATAGCAGAAATTGATTAAAATGTTTTAAAGGATAAAAAAATGCATTGTATATCTGCTTTTCATGAAAGCATTTCATGAAAACATTTTTACATACTTAAAAATAATTGTTTTAAATTAACTTTGTTTTTCCAGGTATATACCGGTATTTCTCATATTTCAATGGTTTAATTATATTTAGACCTGATGAATGGTATTGTTTAATTTTCATCTGTGTACATTGTCTTCTAAAGTCAATGTTATAAATAGTATTACTGTTTACTAAAGAAAAGTTTTCATTATATCATTATCAGGATATATTTATCAATATTTTGGCCATTAAATATAGACTGTTTTAACAGATTTATGTATTTGCAATATAATAATTTATACTGCAATTATTGTGTGTAACTATATTTTGCCTTCTAAGTTGAATAAGTGTGCATATTTTCCCTGTACATAGCACCAACTCTGTTTACATTTGACTGACATCTGCATTTGTAGGTCAACTGTCAGCTGATTGAACAGCTGTTTTCATACATATATAGGTCATGATTTTTTGAATTTTCCCACGCACCTGGTAAACACTGTTTACTCTGGTGGAAAGTGTAGGTCAGTAATGTTAATTGCTGGTAAAGTCAAGGGTGTGCTATGGTAGGGATGTTATTTAAATTTTTGTGTTCTATATTTTAAATGTCAGGAGCCATTTTTTCCAACAGAGGGAGTATGTAGCAATGCATTGTATTGTTAATTGTAATATACATGTATTTGCCTGATTATTGTGTATTTCAATGAAATATGTAATTTAATATTGTTATTTAATTTGTTATTCATAATTGTTTTTCTTAATTTCAGGCCATCATTTTTATTATTATCAACATAAATATAATAAAAAATGTGTACAACCAACCCACTTCTGTTATGAATACACAATCGTGCTACATATGAAATATTAATTTTTATCTTTCACATACATTCAACTCCAGACTCTTGGAATAGAGATGTTTTTCGTCTTTAGCCCACACATAATTTTTAACAATTTCACAGAATTCCATCATGACCCAGGACTGTTTTTCAGCTTTGGTTTGTGTCTGAGAGAGATGGCAATGTCTAGTTGGTGAGCTTAGTGGGTCATCCATTCCAAAGTAATCCATAACTGCTTCTACAATGTAGGCATCAACGTATGAAACTATAAAGTTTATATCTGCATCATAGTTTTCATTCACATTCTCATTTACTGAGGTTCTAAATATTCGTGTTGCTTCACACTTCATTTCCCCAATTTCACCTGTACTATTTTCATTGTATAGTTGTTTAAAAATCAACTTCACATAGTTCATTAGCAGATGAAACATTTCAAACGTAATTGGAGATAGGCGCTCAAAACATTCCTTAGCACTTAGTCCACCTGCTCGTAGTCGTTTTGCACCAGAAAACCTTTCTCATGTCAATTGATCGCAACCAATATTTGTTTTTATGGTACTTCTATCCACACCAGCTGAATTGTAGAATTCTATGAGGAAATCCTCATAAAAGTCCAGAATATCTACAACTTCATCATATTTCTGTTCATTTCTGTGTAGTACAGGCAAGGGAATTACATGATTCTTTTGGTTTAACCCAGCAGGCGTTAATTCATTCCAAACATTTTCTGGAACCACATCTTGATAGTTTTTAAAGAAGGGAATATGATTTAGCTGCCACTTTTATCAATGAAATTGCAAAGTCTTTTTGCATGTTGTCATACTCTTGATTAGTTGGTAAAAAGTTCCTGGAATTAAGATGTTGAATGGGAATCTGTTGTTTAATGTCTGGCAAATGCTCAAAAGAAGTATTCTGGATTATAACTGCGGATCCGAATGCATGGTGCATCTCTCCATGGTGATCTTTCCTTTCGTCATGCACACTTGTTCTCCAATTGATATTGTCACCAACCAATCTCAATCTTTTCCCTTTTCTCCATGCATCAATGACTTCTTTATTGAAATATCCAGCATATTTTTCTATTAACTGGATTCCTCCACTATATGATAAGCAGACCCCAAGAGGCTGTAGTCTGTCAAAGACCTAGGAGAAATTTAAAATGAAACAGATCAGTTGCTTAAATTCAATTAAAAAGTACACAAAAGATCAAAGTCTTTGAAATTTTAAAATTGTCTTAACCTGTTACCAAAAAATAGCAGAATTTGTATATGTCTTCTTCTGACAGTTTGAAACAATTGTAGGAAAAGGTGAGGTGTTTTTAATGATTAAATTTTTCTTTTTTTATAATGATGACTACTTCATCAGAGATATACCGTTAAATCAAAAAAAACATTAGACCATTATATACCTGCTTAACCCATTACCAAACAATGCCTGGATATTTCAAGGTATTGAGACAACTCTATAAATTATATAGATACAAGTTGAAATTGCTCATCTCGAGCATGGATGTTCTATTTTTACCAAAATGCTTTATACATATATATATATATATTTAACTTCAAAACTAATGTCAAAACAAACTGTTGTTTAAACAATCTTTGATTTTAAAAAGGTTCAAAACGTGTTGTCTTGATAAAGAGTTATCACATTATTAACAACAGACAATTTGTAAGTTTTTAACTTTTTCCCTGTTTCAATAAATATGTTGCAGACAAGTAGGAAAATATCACAACAATGAATGCAACCTTTAAAAAAGCCATTTTCTATAAGAAAAAGAAAACCAGAAATTAAAAAAAAATTAGAAAAAATAATCAGCTCATCTTGAGAAAATGACCTGTTTTCATTAAATAAGTGTGCTGTAAAGTTGAATCTGTACAAAGAACACTGTATTATGTGAATTGGGAATAAGACATCAAACTGGGAATGGACATCATTTTGGTGATTTTCTCAAACAAAACTATTCATTTCATGATCTACATTTATTTTTGTAATGTATTATCTATAATTTAAGCTTAAAAAAGCAATATTCCATGACTTTAAGGATTATAGTTCAAACAATTATAAGTACAATCACAAATGAACCTGACATTGTAATAAAATATACAGCCTCTTTGGGCATGGTTGGGGTGGAGAGGGAGTTATAATGTGGGTGTGGTCATTTATAAGATGATCTTTAAAAAATAGGAAAAACTTTTTTTTTGGGTCGGGGGGGTGGGGGGGGGTGGATTCTGGGGTGTGAGTAGGGGATGGTTTGGGTAAATTCCATTGTGGTATGTCAGGCAAGTGTTATGTAAAAGTATGAATCAAATCTGATCATCAAAAAAATATTTTTTTGGCAATTTAATGTGTGTTTTTTTGGCAATTTATTGAAAATTTATTAATTTGACCGTAAAAGAAATATGACAAGGAACATAAAGAATATTTTAACATACTTTAAAATAGTTTTATCAATAATATGCATATGCAAAGTGAAAAAAGGGCCATAATTCTTACAAAATGCTTGATACAGTTGTCTGCTCTTGTTAATAGGTTGGGGTCATGTTGATAAAGAAGTATGCAAAATATAAAAGCAATACATGTGTATGTCAAGAGACATAGGAAATATTTGATGTGGTACGCAAACTTTAACAATTCAAACACTCACAGGAACAGGAACGTGAGTAGGATAGCTCCACTAGATATGTTTCATATATAATAGTAGAGCTAAAAATGAAAATAAATTTTTATGAAATTTCTTCTGACAAAATGCTCTCAGAGTCTTTTTGTAATACAGATCAGATAGGGCCCTATATAATAGGAATATAAGGGCCTTTATAAGACAGTAACATGATAATTGTTCATTAAATCCTACTTTGTTGATGCTCATTAGAATCATCTCAACAACATAGAATTTTTATCAAAAATTAAAAAGTTAACGGTTGGAAAAGCCCTTTATCTATCTTCAGAGCTCTGGATCAGAATAATGGTGCATTGCGTAAATACACAAAATATTTTACATTCAGACAAAAGAGTAATAAATTACCTTTTGATCACAGATGTTGTCAAATAAGACAGTACTAACGATTCGTTGCACCTTGCTAAGCATCGTATTGCGTCCCTGTGCTAACATGAAATAAATCATTCCAATTCTCGGAATGTGACAGGCAGTTCTACCTACTTTCTGTTTATCCGAGATACTGTCAGGTACAAGAACAGCTAATATCACTTTAAGGAGAAATGGACAACTTGACTTCAGTTCTTGTACAACATCAATCCATTTGAAGTTCCTGAGGTCTTCATAGTCTTAAGACATAAGCACACTAACGTGTCCATGCTTCCTGTTTATTAAAAAGTCACAATCATTTGATATTTGCTTAATGACTGCATTTTCTATGCAGCTTTTCATGCCATCATGACTTAATAGACACTGAACTAACTGCTGTCTTGACCGTAAAGGTAGCTGGCTCATTAAGTCATTAAATTCGTTGTTCTTCATGAAGTCATCATTTTTTTTAAAGTCATTGCTGAAACTTTGGAGTATATGAGATTCTTCTTGGTATTTCTTATATTTCTTAGATCTCGATCTGATGTTTGTTTGTCTTTTTTCAGTTTCTTTGCAATACTCATGCTCTTGCAAAATACTATTACACTCATTTTTTTTTTTGAAAAAGAAATAGGGTCAACACATATCTTGATTACAGGAGAAAGATATTGTAAATCAATGTTCTTCTTGACAATTGGTGTTGATGTTGTAATATATGTATCTACAGAAATTCCGGAGTCTGCAAAGGAAGAACTATCTTGGAACACTGAGGAAAGTTCAGGAAATTGAAACATCGGTATTGAACATGATAAAGGAAAAGTACCTGTGTTTTTTCCTGAAACCGAAAATAAGGATTTTTTCAAATGTTTTCTATTCTCACCCGTGTCGAAGGAATCACTTGAACCACGTTTTGAATATAATATATGTAAATCTGTTTGACACGCTCTCCGGAAGTCTGACACACTCTTATCGAGGTGAATTACTCTTTTTTCACAAGCGCGACAAATCAAGCCATCAACAATATCAATTTCACCATATTTCAACAACAAACCAGATAGATTTTTCTTATTGCCGGATGCTGAATTCAACCGCCTGCCATTTCCGTTTTTAATTTCATCCTTACACACAGCACAGATCTCACATTTATTAACTTTCCTTGGCGTTACTTCACTATGTGTATCCATCGACTACTATCTATAAATCTTATTTAACTAGAACGAGCTTTTATTCTTACCTATCAGCTGTCAAAAAGTTCGGGAAATATTTTGTTTCCGGTTTGGAAATGGTACACGGATTGGGTGCTGGATGTTTCGGTAAATGACCAGTTCGGTAAATTGATTTATAGAGTAAAAGTCGTGGATGTTTCGGTAAATTGATTTTATATAGGAGGTATACCTACAACGAGGTGTTAATGACACCTATTATCGGCTTACAATAACATTGGGGGCATTTATTTGCAAACTGTGGATTACTTTTGAGTTGAGTAATTAATGCCATGCCTAAGGTAAAGAATTTAGTTAATTTTACGATTTAAATAACGCAATACTGTTGTTTGGTTTTTAAATTGGTGCTTTTATTTAATTAACAAAATTATAACATAATAGTAAAAATAAGAAATAATGATTTATGGCGGAATAAATGTAAGCTCTGCAATTACGTTTAATGCTATTTTAAAAAGTTTTTTATGATTAAAGAATAAAGGTTTCATGTTGAATTTTATATTTATTTATATGTTTTATTATTTCTTTCTGGTTGCGAAAAACACACAAAAAAACAATATATAAAATTTAAAACGTGTACGTAATTAATAAAAAGTAATATAATGATACGCGTTATGTTTTATAATTATGTTAAGTGCGCGTGTCATTGAACGTTGAGTTAAGCGAAGAGATACACATACTTGAAAACTGATAAAATTGACATATAACACAACGCCAGCCGAATGAATACACTGTGTAATAGCAAGCTGCCGTGATGATCATTATCTTATCAAATTAATACACTGGCACCTGACTACTGTACTGGAACAATGGGTTTTACGGCCAAAATAACTGATATCATTTTTTGCCCTAACAAATCGGTTCAATAAATAAATAATAACTGATCTACTTTGTAATCCGTTTTATTTACCATATAATATAAATAAGCAACAACTAAACCTTGGATACTATATATATATATTTGAATATTTCATGTTATTTAAAAAAAATGAGGGAGTAAGCACATATTAATTAGATACATTTTTGACGCACTACAATATTTTTACATTTTTATCACACATTTTTATCATTCAGATTTTCTAATACAAATTAGATACATGTACGACACTGTTCAATTTAATGTTACATTTCAACCATATCAGTCGTTCATCTTTCAAGCCTCGTCGTCGTCGAGCATGTGGTGGACCGCTGTGGATGGTCCGAGGGCATTGATGTGGCTGATGATCCTCAGAAGTTCAGTTGTTGTCAGCTTCTCTTCTTCGTAGTCATCCCATGCTTGATGCAGTCTGCCGTGTATCGTAACATACTTCTTCCGCCTGATCTTCGTGAGAAGGTGCTGGCTCACCAGCCGTATATGAAGATCAACAGTCTCAGATTCCTCTCTGAGAAGGTTGGCCAACTTGTAAAGCCCGAGGTTGGCTGAACACGCTCGTGCGTTGATGCGTCTATGCCATCCTGTAATTATAATAAAAACATGTTTGTACTTAATAACAAGATTATGTCATTTTTTTATCAGTTTTTAATAACATTATTATGAAACAAATGCTTATTACCGTTATAGTATGATATGAAAGTATAAGATTAATATACGAAAAATATACAATGTGAATTGTTTCATACTTATAAATTAATAATGCTAATTGTATTATAGTTACCTTCCAAGTCGTTGTTCGTTCGCACCTCCTCTCTAAACACGCACCAATTGAGGGGTCGCCATACACTGCCGTGGATCCATGTACGGGAAATGTACTCGCATACCCGCAGTACGGGACCCCCGACTCCTTCAGCTACCTCCATCAGCCTGTTGAATGCCGGTTCAATCTGTTCAACTGGTAGATAAGGAAGGGACATAATTTTCCTGAAGAACTCGAACTTGTCACCATGTTGCTGATACGCGGTACTCAGTCCCTCTGTGGTGATCTTCCTGTATATCCGCTGTGTAAAGTGGAAGACGCATCCCCGTATCACGGCATCAGGAAAAACCTCTCTTATCGCCTGCCAAGTTGCTGAAAATAGAAAATACATAGAAATTAATAGTAATCAAACATGTATTATTTATGTTATTGCTACAAAAGTAAATTACTCAAATCAATTTAGTCGTTTTCATAACCTTTTTATGACTTACCAGCTTCAAAGTCTAACATAATCCACTCTACAGAGAGATCCCCCAGTCTGCGACGTAGACTCCTGAAAACCTGAAAAATAAGAACGTAAATATTATTTAGTTTAATTTATATTATTAACAAACATTACTACATTAAATTTTTGCGAATTGTTGTTGTTGTTGTATAATAATAATAATCATCATCATCATCATCATGATATTATAATTCTTCTTATTATTATTATTACATAATAATGTTATTTTTACCACAAATAAACATCCTTTGATGTCACCACCAGTATTTTTTGGTAAACATGATTAAAGAAGGAAAACGTTTGTTTATTTCACAGTTTGAAAGTTACTGGTCGTGTATGTAAAAACTCGGCCACCAGTGTTAAAGCATGTTCACGATCTAAACATAAATATCTAGATTATTTTAAGAATAATACCTTATGTGCAGAACTGTTTGTAGGAAAAAAAAGCGAGAAATTTATTTACATACGAAACAAACATATTTGATCTTATTATTTTAAACCACCGAAAATTAACCATTACATAAACATGAGGTAGTTTGCCAACATAATGAATATGTTGCCCAGCTCTTGCCACGTGGAGGCCACCTCTTGTAAGAGCCACATTATTATATTTTTTTAACTGCTTTAATTAAGGTATTTATCAACTAAATGTTTAAAAACATATATAAAATACAAAACGATCATGACCTTAATATATAATTTACCTCCATCGATTAGAAATTTAATAGGTTGCAAGCCTGGATAATTAATAATAACACTTTGCAAACATCGTACATTTAAACAGATAATTTAATTAGTACCAAACAACTCAATTAATGTACATCAAAATTAATCCACAGTTTGCAAATAAATGCCCCTAATGTTATTGTAAGCCGATAATAGGTGTCATTAACACCTCGTTGTAGGTATACCTCCTATATAAAATCAATTTACCGAAACATCCACGACTTTTACTCTATAAATCAATTTACCGAACTGGTCATTTACCGAAACATCCATAACCCCACGGATTACTCCCCCTGAACCTCGTACAATCTCGCGATATGTTAACCGGTCCAAATTTGATTTGACCTCAAACAGCCTGTCCACATGACTGTAGCTTTAAATAGCCGAAAACTGATGTCGCATCGCTCATTCGATTAACAACGACATGCGCAATTAGACATAGGCGTGAATAGTAGTATCTGAGTGAATGTAGTTTTTTACGAGGTGCATTTGGCAAGTCTGTTCCGTTCTTAATATTGTCCATTTATCTGTTTAACAATGTGAGTTAATGTACAACAGAGGCAGGGATGAATTCAAGTCCAATTTAATTGTAATTTCAATTTCTTTATGTACAGTTAAATTCTCAAAATACACAACAATTTTAAATTCACCGATTCGCCCGTGCATAAGTAAAATAAGAAACGGCCTAATGCAGCAAACAAACTACATTGCTGGACGTTTCCCCCTTTCGTCTCCTAAGCGTTTTAGGCTAGGTATATTAGCCCAAAAAAACACTTAACCTCAAACTAATTCCTTCACAATTGGTATCTACAGTTTTCTTTTCTAAAATGACAGGAGAAGCTTAGACAAAAAGTCCTAAGCTGTATTTTGATGGGAAATGTGTTTTTTGGGGGAAACATGCCCTTTTAATAATTTTCATCACACATTTTTGGAATTCATCTACTACGAAAGAATAATCATACATTTTCCATTTATTTCAATGTTAATTTATCATTTTATGGCGGAATATGATATATATGTAACATTTTTCAAATTATCTATCTTGAATAAGTGATATTTTTTTCAGAAATTACATTTTTTAGATATTTTGTAAGTAATTTGATGAAATAACATGTGATAAAGCATGAACCCGTATCGTTTCAACGCTAGCAATTATACTAATCAATCATAGTTCATTCTAAGACTGTGCATGAAAGAGAACTCTAAATGTATGATAGTTGATTTAGCTTAATGTTAACACGAATATATTTCATTCAACATATGACAAATTGACTAAAAAATCGAAATTTGCGTTAATTCGATGAAGTTTTTTTATAATCAAGATATTTCTGCATTTTCAATATGCTTATTGAATAATTAAAACATAACAACTAGCATTAACAACTTAACAATAATTCTTTGTTAATGGCAATATTCAAGCTACATTACAGTTAAGGTATAATATTATATTATATATAATATAATATGATATATATTAAAACATTTAACACCGAAAGTGTGTTTGAAATATACAATCTCATCTCAATATTGATTTGAATTTAAAAAAAGGATGATACATAACAATTAACACTACTAGCTGAGCAATTATGCTTTGCTTATGTCAAGTTACAAAACATTTGATGGTTTATGTTAAACACTTAACCAATTGCATTTACATTGAAAGATCTCTGATTTTTTCAATTCTAGATATCCAGCTCTTTAATAATTGACTGTACGTTACTACAACTTGTTCCTTTGCATTCACCACAACAACCCGTGCATTTTAAACCATGTTTCCGATAGCTACATCTTTTGGTATCACAACCGGTTTTACAGTTACATGGTATGACATTTAATAACCACTCAGGCGCTGCTAACATATTACACTTAACAGGTGTCAACAACTCATTCTCTTTTCTTCAGCCCCACTCTAATGGATTTAGTTCACTACCGACCCAGGTTTGGACTTGTAAATATGTTCTAAAGCTATGAAACATTGCTGCCGCCTTAGTTGGAGGAAGAATTTCAACTTGTACCACATTGTTACTTGTGTAAACCTTTTGCACAAATTTTCTAAATCGTAGAGCGTCCAAATCCTCAATCTGATTTCCGTTGTAAACACATTTGAATGCGTTTTCTCCTGCTTGCTCAATTGTAGAATGTGAAGAAGTGTTCATAAAAACTTTTGCTTGGTTTTTGAAGTTCGAATCATTCAAAGCTGTTTACTACTCGACACAAGTTTCTGAGAAATTATTTATATAAAAGTGTTTCACGACGTTATAAGTACTCTTATTATGAAAGATATAACTTCATTTAATTGCATGTCAAATTATTATACGATATAATATATACATTGTATGCCCATGTCTTTGAGTTTCATGTTGTTCTGCGTGTTGATAATATATTATAAATAACATATCTCGGTTTTCATCACATTGGATGATTGTTGAATAATTCTATTTTGGGCCGGAGGCCTTGCATAACAATAACAATAAACCATTTGTTCTGTTAGGTTATGTTATTATTCGTCATGATTTTAAATGAATACTAATTTATTAGTACGCAAACCTTTATAGTTTTTTGCATCTAATGAAAGTCCTTGACATCCCTTTTCTCCAAGTTTTGAAACTTGACGGTCATCTTGCTCTCCACAGATGACACACACCTTTTTAGTTATGTCTATACTGGTTACTTCCAGACTGTAAATATTGAAAATATGTTTAAAGCTACATGCATTTTACACAAATAGTATATTACTTTATATTATCAAGTACTTTTTTTCCCCTCAAAAAAAGTTTATAAATGCAGCCAGCAGGGCTATGGAAATATATACAGCTATAATCCTAATATAAAGATAGACTTTAAGTTAGCCATTTACTGATGTTTTTTTAAATGATCTCACATATTACTAGTTCATCTTCTAAAACCATATATATTGTTAATTTATTAAAGTACAACACAAAATTTGGTTACCTCATTTTTTGTTATATACAGTTGTTTCCTCATATGCAGGGAAAGCACAGTTGTCTCATGACATCACACACAGGTAAATAATTGAAGATAACAGCAGACATGATTCTGAAAAAGAAGGGACAAGCATATTTGTATTAGTGTTGTTTGATTTTTTATCCAGACATTATTGTATTATAAGTTAAAGTATTAATGTTACAGTTACATTATTACATCTGTATATAATAATTAAAAAAACAACAACAGAAACTAGACATTATCCAGTTTATCATGTATATTTTATTTTTATTCATATGAAGTTTCTTACGTGAAGAGCTATGTCTAAATGGTTTAAAGATATATAAATATAAAGTTAAAATACCTTTATTTTATCTATATGAAGCTGTAAAACCAGCAATCTCATTAAAGCAGACGTGATTTTGATAAACAAACATCTCCCCATGAAAAAGAATTAAAAACAAAACATTAGTTCTTTATTTAAATTTTCACTGTTTTTTTAATTTTGATGGCACTTTCACGCTTCCGTAGTTCAAAAAATGAATCGTGCGATATATTTTTGTTTGTCTATTTTATAATTCAAATATCAATCATATTTGCATATATTATTGATGTTTTCATAATTTACGATGTAGAAATCTAAACAAATATCATATAAAGCCGAAAATTGAAAAAATATATAATGTCAAACGAAAACGAGTTTCCGTCGTCTGCAACGATTTTCATTTTCATTTTTAAGAAACGGGTACAAATATTAAAATTGAACTTACATAAGACTAGCGTTATTTGTTTGATATATTTTTGATTCTGAAACACATTACTTACCTAGAAAATGCTGCTTATAGCTGGAAAAAGCCAAGAAAGTGATCTAAATAATGAACGCTGCTCAGAGCACATTGTTTACATCTACACCGGTTCCGGTAAAATACGGTTGTATGGTGTAGTAACGGCACCATCGCTAATTCTTATAATTGACTTTACTTTAAACAGTAATATCTCGGAGACTGCACGGAGATTTTTTTAGGACTTTTTTTTGGAGTTTGATATGTTATTGATAAATCGTTTGTTGATAAAAACTATTGTGAAGGAATTTGTTTGACCCCAAATTCCTAATATACCTAGCCTATTTTGCTAACTCATAAAATTATTACATACATGCAATTCATTTGATGGTCAAGTGTGCAGATAACGTGAGCAGAGAACCAGTGAAACATCATTTGCCTGTCACGTGAAAAAATCATTTGAGAAGAGCACCAATGAAAGGTGGCAACGGGAATAGACGAATACATTCGGAATCGACCTATGATTGGCGCTTTGACCGCTCAAATTAATAAGAAATTGGCCGGCAAAACAAACGTTATTAAAACCCTTAGTGGCTAACACTAATTGCCCAAGGCGAGGGAATGTTATCTAAAAGGCAAATAACGACTTGTCACGTTTTTAACATCGTATGCTTTATGAATATTTTACGAAAATTTAGTTACGACGTTTAAATAATTATTATCCCAAGATAATACACTTTAAGAATTAACTGTATAAATTTTATTTTGCATGTTTGAATATGCTTAGCGTGACACTTAGCTGAAACAAATTGAGATTAATGACGTTGGTTATTATGATGTTGTGAACGCGGTGACGCCTTCGGCGCATTAGCCACGACGCAAATTGTAACAAGTTAGCCAGGTCATCTCTTGTCTATACCTAACCAACATGTCAATAGACAATATATATATATATAGCGTGAAAAACCCACATCGGAATCTTAATGTTTCAACCACTTCTGATTTAAACCGAAACAAGGAAGATTTAGTTGTACAAATAACACATTAAAAAGAAATGTTATACTTTAGAAACCAATGCGTCATCCAATTTATTATGTAGATAGGGTAACACAAACTGAAACAAATATTAAAGTTGCAACCAAATCTTTCTTAAACTGAAACAGGGAAGTTTTCTTCGTTAAAATCATGAAAAGTAACTAAGTCGCAAATTTATAACCGGACCATTTTACCTCATTGCAGGAGTAGCTCACTAACCGCACATCACTTACTGCGTTTTCATGGCGTCTGTCAAGAGATTTTAAAAATGACTGTAAAAACAAAATGTGTCATCGATTCAAAAACAATATTACAATATTATTGCTACCACAAAGCGAAATCATATCCATTGTTGAATGATTGTCAATCACAATCGATGAAATTATAAAACGTTGGTAAGGCATACACAAATTCGTATGTTTGTGCTTGTAACACAATATTTTGCTTCTACAAACACGTGAAATTAATGTATTATTTATGCTAGTTAAATTGATTAATCATTTATGTTGTTTAAATCATACACATACATTAGATTTCTCGCTGTATATGTTCTGATCCTACGTTTTCGCAAATAAGATATTATACAATACACACATGATGTTTAAACCTTGTCGTAAATCACTCACGGTTGGATTATCTCGTCTCTTTCCATCGTTTAATACTATGCTAATATTTATTGATTTTTAATTGATTTTATTTATTAACGTTCCAAGGTAGCTGTACTCAGAAAAAGTCGTTTTGTCGGATTCCTTAAATAAAATAAAAACTATATATAGCTTGGTTTCAGGTACTCGTACGACGCAACAAAAGAACAGCTCATCATTGTAAAGTCCATTTGAACACTGCTGTCGTTTTACAGTTTCAGTTGTTTGTGACAACGAAAGGTAGTTAACGTCGTTAACTTTTAGGTTCGAACAAGACATATGACAGTGATTGTAAGGACGTAAACGAACGAGAGAATATCATTCGGATGATTGGTTTTGAACTTGATGTGGTATTCTAAGAAATAACATGGTAATCTATTATTTTTAAATTTCGAATTATTAAAATATGTTGTTCTGGATATCTACATAAGATACTAGTACATTGATTTCAACGTTATTATAATTTGGATATAGTGTTAAACAATATCAATTTTTTAATTTGTTTGTGTATGTGTTCCTTTTTCTGCCTTAACCAATTTTGATTGATTTGTTTATGTGTGAAATTGGAATCTTGATTGTAAAGTTTGTTTTATTTGCATAACGTTTATGTTGTCATTCAAACAGTAAAACAAATAATTAATCGATGACTCACAGAGGATGTTCGTGATATGCAGTTGTATTGTGGTAATAACTAAATTTACCTCTTGCTAAAATTTAAATGAATTGAATTATACAAAATCTGTATAAAACATGGCATTATACTGATACAGTGTCGCTCATGACTAATGAGAAACAATGAAATTTTATCTAGTATACTAACGCTTATTGGGTCATTGTCGATCTGAAATGGCTATTTCGACCATCCATGTCCCCAGGGCCATTGATAAAGGTAAAGGCAGCTTAGTTCCCGTCCTCTTTTACATTTATCGGGAGGTCCACGGGTACTACTTCCCCGTACCCCAAATTTGTTTTCGTACCCAAAATTTGTCATATCCAATTTTTTGTTAACCCAATTTTTATTCGCACCCAATTTTTTTATCGTACCTAAATTGTTTCGTACCCATTTTTTTCATACCCAATTTTATTTCGTACCCAATTTCTTTTCGTGCCCAGTTTTTTTCATACCCTAATGTTATGCGTACCCAAATTTGTTTTCGTACCAAAATTTTATTTCGTACCCAAACTTTTTTGGACAATTTTTTTTCTTACCCAAATTTTTTTCGTACCCAAATTTCTTTTCGTTCCCAAATTTTTATCGTACCCAATTTTTTTCGTACCCAAACTTTTCTCGTACCCATTTTTTTTCGTACCCTATTTTTTTTTCGTATCCAAATTTTGTTCGTATTGAATTTTTTTTTCTTACCCAAATATTTTTTCTTACCCAATTTTTTTTTCCCAATTTTTTGTCGTACCCAAAATATTGTTTTAACATTACTTCTTCATTTATTCACCAATTAACTTTAAATTAATACTTAACATCTCTTATGACAACACGGTCTATCTCGACCATCTATGTCCACATTACTCACCCCGGGGCCCCACCAACATAGGCCTTGCGCATCCAAAATTGACTTTTAATAAAACATCTATGCGGCGTGGGGATACGCGTCGGCCTCTGCCGCGCCTTTTCTAGTTTAGCCATGTTTTACGTTCTATCGTATTAAATAAACGTTATTAAACAATTATTAGCGTTTTAATTCGTTTGTTTGCGTGATTACGTGTTTATTTGCTTATAAACGCCTTTTTCGCGTGATAACGACTTTGCATAATTTTATTATAATTTTAACTGGTCCTAATAGGCTTCAGTACTCAAGAGCTTCAGTTATTCGAGTTAAACTGTACTCATGGTATACATCACATGGGACTTTTGAACAAAATTGGGCCATGTGATTTATGCCTTATTATTTATATAATTGGTTGATACAAATGTTCTCATAGAAAAAATCCATTTGGTAAATTTTCAGGTGAGTATTGTTCCGTAAGTAGATTGATTCTCATCTTCAAAGTTTATTAAAGTATTGATAAAAAACTATCATATAAGCAAATATCAATTATTACTGCGAACGTAAATTGACAACCCATCGAACAATTTACTTCTTACAATTTCTTTGTTATAACCTTGATATCGAAAGTGCAAACTTTTTATAAACATGTTATTTGTAAAACTGAACTTTTAATGTTTGTTTGCTTGTGTCAGTTGTTTTAGGTGAAACGTAACATTTTGTCAAATTCAATGCGGCGTTGCTGTAAAAATAATTTATAATTGAACATGAACATTGGTAACACATCGAATTTATAACTCAGAATGGATCTTGAAATCGAAAGTGCAAGACATGTTTAAACATTGTTAAAAAACTAACTTACCTTCAACATGCATACCTGCTTGTGATTTATTATCAGTTTTATTTAGTCGAGGGTGATATGGTATCTTTGTCTTGTTACTTCATTTGAGGCGCTCTTTGAAAACAGGGTTTAATGCATGTGAGTCAAGTATCGTCAGAGATTAGCCTGTGCAGTCCGCACGGCAATATCAGGGAAGACACTTTCCGCTGCTATGGAATTTTTAATTATATTTTCTTTACAGAGGTCTTTCCTTGACGAACATCTGGTTAAGGCTGAAAGTTTCGTCCCTGATTAGTCTGTGCAGTCCGCACGGCAATATCAGGGAAGACACTTTCCGCTGTTATGGATTTTTAAATTATATTTTGTTTACGGAGGTCTTTCCTTGACGAACATCTGGTTAAGGCTGAAAGTTTCGTCTCTGATTAGTTTCTGCACACTTAACGCACATGCATTAAGTCTGGTTTTCACAGACTGAGACTCGTGTGTGAATGCAAGTTCAAACGTGTGTTTCTAAAAATAGTCAAATAATATCACAGCGGGGAATACCCGCTTAGTTTTGAAATCAGCATTGATTTGGCTTAGTTTGGCAATCAGTCTTGATTTGGCTTTACTCATACATACTATTATTTCGTTGATAAGTAGTACCTCTATTTTCGTACCTTTGACTATTTGTTCGTATATAAGAAGAACCACTGTTGCTGTTTTTACCAACAGGTTATACTACATGTACCATATCTATACTGTCTTGACTCTTAACCCGTGTGGTGAAATATCGTTTCTTTTCTGTGAACCTTGGGAATATGAAACTCTAACGCGTTGAAATATTCAGATAGGTACATTACGTACATAAGACTGCTTCATGATATGGTATGCAACATAATAATTTGTAGATTGATTCGAATATTTTGGTTGAGTTGTTTGCGTGGTCATCCGATTGTAAACACCGATTAAACATTTAATTTCAATCGAAACAAAATATTAACGTGTATTTTGACTTTTATTGAACATATGGAATGCCATATTCTCCAATCAAAATTCCGATTTACTTTCAGGAAATGGCGGAAGGAGGTATCGGGTGTAGAGAGTTAGAATCTGAAAGCAATCTCAGACACAATCATCAGTCTCAGGCAAGTCTGCACATAATGTTTGCATTGAAGACAGCCGCAGGGTCTATTTGCGACATAATTTGACACTGCAAAATTGCCGCCATTTGTAATAGGTTCGTTTTAGTGGCCGTGTCAAATGAACACATGTTAACACTTATCATACACTTCATTATTTTTCAAATACCGGTAATTGGATATAAATAAATACATATGTGGACTATCACATTGTTTTTATACGAACGTGAAAAAGACTCAAATTGCACATGCAGCAAACACTAAAATCACACGCAGCATCCGAAAATATATTTGAGAAACGGGCTAAATTCGCACATTTTGAAAAGGTTTGGGAATACATGTACATGTCTTTTCACTATAAAAATTCAATGATAACATTTAAGAAGAGTTATTTTTGGTTAATAAGAAATTAATATATTAAAACTTTTCGGTACTTGTGCGAGGACTTAACAGGAAGATATTTCCATTTGTAGAATTACCGAAATTAAAAATCAGTTGACTTTAAATAAACCACCCGACATAAAAGCTTCGTACACGTTTAAAATGTTTCACTCGTAAGAACATCTTATGTTTGTTTATACTTAACTTAAATCTCATACAAACATGTAAATGTCGTAACAGCCTGATTTAGGTACATGCAAGTGCGTTAGAATTTCCACAGGTATAATTATTGAAATCCCAATTATATTTCGCTAATTTCGGTTCCATGAACAGCATGACATAACTGTTCGCACGTTAATATCTGCTGATAGCCTCTTTTTATTGCAATTGTTTATGGTATCTCTGCGCCTTTAAAGTGTGTTAGAGGCATAATTACCATTTGTAGATTTATTTAAATTTTCTCATGATATTTATTTTATGTCAGATTTTGTGAATTACATACATTTCTATCAAAAAGTACTTCCATAAAATAATTAAGACGATTACACTTTAATTACAAAAGATAAATAACAGTTAAAGAAGAAACATGTTATTATATTTATTAATAGTGAACAAACTACAAATGCATTTCTGTTAACGTATAAATGCCAATATATGTATTAGACGTATCCATACTACACCTATATTACTGTTAACGGATAAAAATGTAATAATTATCCTTACTTCAAAATACGTTACTGTTAACCTATTAAAATGCCGATATATCTATTATGAGTATCAATACTACAAATACTACAATACTACTTTTCAAGTATACAGATGTCATTTTATGAATGTTGATTATTTTTTCCATGCTTCAATTGTGCGTCTATGTGTTTATCAATACTACTTATGAAAAAGCCACACAACTTATTTGGCATAGTAAATTTAAGTACAAAACAGAAACATATTTTATCTATGCCAATTAGAATATATATGGTGGTTACAAGGTAGAAATCCGTCTATTTGCGCTTTAAAACTTAAAAATAATCGCGTTTGTCGAAATGGACGTATACGTCTAGAAATCCTACTTTCGGTTTTAAAAGCGGTACCGTTTGAAAAATAATCAATTACTTGCTAACTAGGCTATAGATTTAATTTTATCTATGCCAATTAGAATATATCTGGTGGTTACAAGGTAGAAATCCGTCTTTTTTGCTCTTTAAAACTTAAAAATAATCGCGTTTGTCGAAATGGATTTATACGAATAGAAATCCTACTTTCGGTTTTAAAACCGTAACCGTTTGAAAAATAATAAATTACTTGCTATTTAGGCTATAGATTTAATGACAATTTCGCACACTTTCAAATTGAATCAATATGTATTGATTAATATGTATTTGATTTCAAGGTGTGTGGCATTTCAAGGTGTGTGGTTTTAATGTTAATTATATTGTTATTAAATACAACACATGACCTACAAACAAGTAAAAATACTGTTTTCATTGATTTGTATTTGCATTATTTTTTCTTTATTTAATACCTACACATTCAGTAACATCGTATATCAGAATGCATTACACTGTATTTATAAATAAACAAAACTGAAAATTTATCCGAAACAATATTTCAATCAACTTCCGAAGAGAGAATTTGATGTGTGTATCGTAACAAATAAAATAGTTTAGTGCGTCATAAACTGACTCTATGAGTGAATTGTTTTGTTTTTAGAATTACTTCGAAAGTGTGTCCGTGGAGATCTCCAGTATAATGACTCGGCTGGGATACGGCGAGCAGATCAGACGGTGGCGGGTTGAGAAGTACAGGGAGAATGATAGCTTGATGAATGCACGATCAAGTTATTCGACTATGATCACAGCTGGCAGCAAGGCAGAGGGACTAACCTGCTTTCATGAAAGCGACCGTGACTCCTTATTCGTTATTGAAGGTATCCTCTGTGTGGAAGCTGGTATAAGTCTTCACACCATAGCTGACGGCATAGAAGTGTACAGGATGGATACATGTGCATATTCGGGACACTGTTGTCTGTTGTTAGAGAGACAAGGGCGTGAACGGTACGAACTAATCCACAATGCTTTGTGTGATAATGGACAAGGAGACATGCTATTAAGTAGTAGTTTGGTTCTTGATAAAATTTCGGCACAACTATCTACAACAAATACATTTTTTGTGAGTCATGAACGAGCGGGGCCGTCGCTACCGACGTCAATAGGAGGTGACCATCACACGGACATTGTATTCGCACTACGCTGTCATTGCCCCAGCATCTTACAGAGATGGGCTTCCAGACCCCGTCATTGGCCCTCACCGGTCTTAGTTCAGAAAGTCGTATCGTTAGGAGCTAATGTAACAGCGGTCGGTTTTAAGGAAAGTGAATACAAGCACATGGAATGGAGGATTGGTTTTAACACCGGAGAGTCAGAACTAGTGAACAACCTTAATGACACACAAGCGAAAGTGTACGTTATGCTCAAAATGATCGTCAAAGATGTGTTAAGGCCTTCTAAGAAAGAAATAACATCATACGTGATGAAAAATATAGTATTATGGCAAGCTGAGCGTAACCCACAAAATAAGTTCTATGCTCAGAGTTTTCTTCACTGGCTGCATGACGGACTGAGAGCACTTAGGACTGCTATTGTCACACAACAACTGTCATATTACATGATTCCAGAAAGGAATTTAATGGCAGCCAGTGGTTTGACGTACAGGCAGCAAAGTCATTGGGAAGAAGTTATCACGGACATGTTGGCAGAAGGTCCGAGGGTAATTCTCGGATTGCCAAAGATTCGGAGGGCTATTGTCGCGTCCCCAGAGCCAATGTTGTGGTACAGCACGAAAAGGATGGAGCTGGAGATGGTGAGTCTGGTGATGTTTGACAGAGTAATGGTTTGCATTGGGAACGGAGTTGTGGATATGACTGATGCTGTCCTACAGGATATAATGAGACGTTGGTCGGAGATAGTTAAGGAGATTATACTACGGATGATCGAAGAAGGCTGTGCTGTAAATAATCTGATGGGTATTTGCCGTAGAATATTACAGTAATAATAAATCAAAGTGCTAGAAAAGGATGGAACTGAGTGAGCTTGTAAGAAACATGAAATGTTAGAATGAGAAGATGGTGGTGTTTTGTATCGGATATCATCCTGCAGTAGATTAGGGGACACATGAGTGGAATAGTGAGATAGATCCTTCGCCGGTTTTTATGGAAGGCAGCGTTGTTACTAATTTGTCTGATATCTACCGGTGTATAAATGCATCCGCCTGAAAGTGATGCGCTTTATTCTGCCGCGCTTGAAATTTAAATAGTGGCGTGTAGTAAGGAACTGGTTCGTCTTAATAATTCAGTAGTTAACGTCAACGATCAGCCGTATTAAACACTTAATACAAATTATGCACAATCGGTCTTCCTTAAAGAGAGTATATAAGATCTTTTTTTATACATAAAAGCTCTTTTATGATTGAAACCTTGTACATGTTACTGGATTGTGGACGATATATAGAGGCGAACAGGCTAGTCAGGCTGAACCAGCGATTTGTCAAGGTACCCGAGGAAATTTTGACTGCCACTCCGATCGTTGAAGATCCAGCAATTGAAAATCTCCCGAAATGTAAGGCATTCGTTCCAGCCGTTTTGGTGTTTCTTGCGGTTCTGCTTGGACTGATGAAAAAAGTGCATGGGCAGTCTATGGAGATAGAGAGACTGAAAGGGGAGTTTTGTGCACTGAAGAATCGAGTCTCTTCATTGAAGAGCACAGTCTATACTGACAGGGTGCTGAGGACTGACAAAGATACAATCTTTTTGACAGGATTAAAAACAATAAGTGTGTTCAATAAACTCCATGCTATAGTTGCCCCATATGTGACAAGGAAGTGGCGGGGTGTTGTTTCAGTGCCAAAGAAATTAAGAACATTAAAATCAGCCAGAAATAACTGGAAACTCAGTTCAAAAAGCCAACTTCTAATGACTTTGATGAAATTACGATTAGGACTTTTAAATAAGGTCTTGGCGATACGATTTAGCATTTCAGAAACTCTGTGTTCTATAATATTTTTACATGGTTGAGAATATTGAAACTTGTGTTGGAAAAAATGGTGTACATTCCTGATGAAGAAACTTTAATTGCTACTAAACCCCAGCGCGTTAGGAAACTCTCTGATCTGCACTCCATTATCGACTGCACCGGGATTTGTATTGAGACACCGAAAGACCCTCACTATCATAGCAACACATGCAGCGACTACAAACATCATAATATGTTGAAAATTTTAGTTGCATGCACTCCAAACAGTTCCATATCATTTTTAAGCCAGACGGTTATGGGTAGGACAACAGACACAACATTGACCTTGGAATGTGGCTAACTGGACAAAAAGTCACCTGGAAGTATGGTTATGGCAGACAAAGGATTTAGGATTGCCCGTGAATGTGCTTAACGCAATTGAAGTCTTTATGCATCACTTGGAAAACAACGCGGTCAATCTCAGATGCCAGCGTACAGAAGACAAAGAACATTGCCAATCTGCGTATACTTATCGAACAAGTAATTAGAATACTGAACACATTTCGAATTTTAGCGAACGAGGTGCCAGTGCAAATGATTGGACACATTTATGACATTGTCATGGTGTGCTCAGCATTGTGTAACATGAGACGGCCCATTTACAAAAGTTAATTAGTTGTGAGTTTGAAACTTCAGTGTCAGTGTTAACATGAGTTTCCAGTCATACGTTGTTGCATTGTTCCGTATATATGTGTATTTGTTAAGTTTATCTTTATTATTGCCCACTATGCATAGCTTTGAAAACAGTTTTTGTTACTTTTTTTACTTAATTTAATTGATCATGTTTCACATGCAAATAAATTATATTGCTTAATATTATTAGCTAAAATATTTGTGAATAATGCCTTTGTTGGAAAACCAAATAAAACTGTATGCACTGATGTATCTTTGGATTCATTCCGTATTTTATCTTGGAAAGATATTCGTTTCTGCAATGCATGGAATCGCGCTCTTTTGACACACTAAATTTATTTTCCTGGGCTGGTAATCAAAATGTTTCCTATGAAACTTTTCTTAAATATTGAAATTGAATTTGCCTATGGACTGGTTCATTTATTTGAATATCTCTTTGCAGTTCTAGCATTATATTGGAAAGACTTCCGAAAGGAAATACGTTTTTATTTGCAGTTTTGGGGTGTAATTCCAGACACATCTTAAGTAGTTTCTTAAATATTGTTACTAAAGTTCAAAATAACAATGTTTTATATTTCTTTACTTTAAACATACAGTAAGCAAACACAAGTGTTTTTGGCAGTAATAATGAGATTATGATGTAATATTATTGCAAATCTTGATGCCAAACTGGTTCAGTGTGAAATAGAATTTTCCAATTTAAAGATACATATTAATTTTAACTTAAGATGCTTCTGGAAAACCACCCCAGGCTTTATATTGGCGTATTTAAGCAAATAAAAAAAAATCAATCATCTCGATTAATACTTAAAGGGGCCTTTTCACAGATTTTGGCATTTTTTTAACTTATTCATTAAATGCTTTATATTGATAAATGTAAACATTGGATCGTAAAAGCTCCAGTAAAAAATCAAGAAAAAAAATTAAAAAAGGAAAAGAACATTGCCCGGAGCAGGTTTCGAACCAGTGATCCCTGGAGTCCTGCCAGTGTCCTGAAGTAAAAACGCTTTAGCCTACTGAGCTATTCCGCCGAGTACACATTCATAACGTATTTTATACCTTATATAAGCAATCTTCGTAGTTTCACAAAATTTAACGACAAAAACAGAACTCTCCAAATTATTCAATCGTTTCGCGTTGCAACGCTTTATAATTTTTAGGTTTTAAAATCGTCAAAAGATGCATATAATGGCAATATTAGAGCATGGTTAATGTTCAGTATTACTGTTTCCTCACAAATATCATAACTAAATCGAAAACTTACGAATCTGAAACAACTTTTTTCAATTTTGTCAATTTACCAAAGCGTGAAAAGATCCCTTTAATACTTAACAATGTTCATTGGAATAAACACCATTTAGGTTCTTAAGAATAATGCAGCTAAAAATCAGTAGGTTGGATTATTCTAACTGAATATTATATCTCACATAAAATGTGTTTCTTCTTTGCGTATATAAACTTCACAGGTCCGTTATTTTGAATAGTGCCCTGTAAAGATGCGCGCGCATAGTCAGCGGGCGCTATTTTGAAAATTGTCCTGTAAAGATGCGCGCGCATGTAATAGTGTCCGCTAGAATGTTAGTTATTTATGACATTTGTGTAAGTTTTAGAACGCAGAGATTTTCGCTTTATATACTTAGGGTAAACGCACGAGTAATTTGGCAGGTTAAAAGTGGGTGTTTTTATGCCCCCTTTCGAAGAAAAGGGGGTATATAGTTTTCGCACTGTCCGTCTGTAAGTCTGTCTGTCAGTCACACTTTTCGTGTCCGCTCTCTAATTCAAATAGTTTTCATCCGATCTTTACCAAACTTGGTCAGACGTTGTATCTAGACAATATCTAGGTCAAGTTCGAATATAGGTCATGCCGGTTCAAAAACTAGGTCACGGGGTCGAAATAACAAATCGAATGGAAGTAATAAGCTTTTAATGGACCTAATTATCTGACCTGCCAAATTATATATTCTTGTTAAATAAATCAAAGCAGCGCAGTAGGTGGCATTGTGTTTCTGACAAACAAATCGTGGTAAAAGGTCAAGGTCATCCTTCAATGTCTAAGGTAAAAAATACAAATCCAAGGGATGTAATAAGCTTTAAAGGGAGATAATTATTCAATATTGAACATGGCAACTTGATATTTGGCATGCATGTGTATTTCATTGAGCTGCACATTTTGAGTGGTGAATCTACAGTCACGGTAGTAGCTTTTAATTATTTGCTACTAAAAATAGATAGTGGCTTTTAATTATTTGCTGCTAAAAATAGAGATTTGTTAGAGACAATTTTTTTCAAGGGAAGTAATTTATATAATTAGAAATCTCATATTATATATTTCCTTAACAAGAATTTAAGTTCTTTTCACAGTTACTGTACAGATTTTTTACTTTGATTTTTTATAACTCAAATGATTGATTTGTCAAAGTTTTTTTTAATTATATAATTATCATTTCTTTGTACTAATTTGTATGGTTCATTATATACATGTGGACGTATGTCAATAGATACATGATGAACTCTCAGAGCCTTCGGCTTCGGTCCATATACTATTTGGGGCTGCCTGGCTGGTCACTATTCTGCCATAGGGCCCTCAGTGAGGTTTTCTATTTCTTAATTATTACAATAAAATTGTTAATTTCATGTGGTATATGAATTTCAATAGTATACAAACAATAAAAAACATTGTTTTATTTTTAATATCTCAGAATTTTCATCGAAAGATTCGAATCACATAAAACAAGACATAATTCATCATATTGATACAACAACCCAAAACCACAGCATATGTGTTTGTCTTGTATGAAATAGTTTACTGACAGTTAAACACAAAGCAACAAAAAAACACTACATGTTGTCTGTGTGTCTTGACTGACTCTGTTGCGCCGATTCAAAAACACAATCCATTTGAGTCGTGTTCTGAGAAAACAGGGCATAATGCACATTAGTCCGCAAAGGCTAATCTGGGACGACACTTTACGCACATGTTGCATTATGCCCAGTTTTCTCAAAATGCAACTCATTTTATTTATCACTGCATTTGGAACAAAACCATTCGGTGGCAGGGGATATATCAGTGAAAGGGGGGTCCATGAAAATTACATATCTTTAGGGTAGGTGTTACCTATGGTCTTTAAAAATCAATTAGGTATTTATAAGATGTATTTCTTGTGTTAGGTTGTAGAAAGAATGTCTCAAAATTTTGGAAAAAAACATTACAACTAGCCACAGCTCCCTAGCAAGGAAATTTTGAATCTTCAAAAAGGAGGTTTTCACTTTTGTCGGAAGTCAATATTTCACGCTGCAGAAACAGAACAAAATTTTGAAGGTAAATTGTGAAAAATCTAAACGTATGGGAGACACTTTTCTAGGCAAATAAACAAAGCGCAGGGATGAAATTAGTGAGTAATGTAGCCAAAACTAGGATTGCATTCTGTTTGAATGTTCTGTGCATGCCATGAAATGGGTCAAATTTCTCAATTTTTCATTAAAAATGAGGTGGGTGGGGGGAAAGATCAAGGGCCATAGTTTCACAAGTGAAGAAGCCAGCCTTGTCTTTGGTTGTATTTTCAATGTATATTGCCTATGCTATGACACTGACACAAAAAGGCTTTCTTGTGTCACTTTCTGTTTTGATGCAATGGATTTGACTGTTTGCGGCCTTTCGGAACTCGAAATTTGGTCAAAAATATATCCCCTGCCCCCTTAATAGCAAAACGCAAAATTTTAAAATTGTGTATATCATACGAAAATTGATACATGTATTCCACAAATGTGTTGCGGTAACAAATCGAACATAATTTTGCATATATCTTTTAACCGCTATGGTTGAGATTATGGAAAACAAAGGGAGGTAATAATGTTAAAACCATTGCTAATTTTAGGAAAATTTCACGTGTGCTGGTTTCGCACTGGAAAACAATGTTTAAACTCATATTTGTGTAATAGCATCTACATTTGCACATTTTCTGAGCTTGAATACTTAAATAAGCAAGATAAGTCTGCAGTTTTGTAGAAAAAGTTGGTAAAAATAGGAAAATTATGCAAAATAGTGGTTTGTAACATGCCGCAAACATAAATTCTTTTTTTCTTCTTATTTGAAGTCATTATGGCAACATATTTCTTCATGTGACACCTAACCGATGAAGAAAGACTAAGATTGAAGCATTTATTTGATAATAAATACGAAATGATAAGTGAATGCCACATCTGGAAGGGGGCGTACACTCCAAGTGTCTATGGTGTTCTGCGGTGTAGTTTCCGTGGCAAAAGGCTAAGGCTTAAAGCTCACCATGCACTATATTATCTTGAAAATAAACATGCCATGTCATCAAAAATGCATGTGTCACATTTATGCCACAGTAAACTTTGTGTCAACATCAAGCACTTAAGTTATGGGCCTCAAAGCATTAACAAAAGGAAAATATGTGCTCATGAAGGTTCCTTATGCACTTGAAAATGTTTCCAAGCTGTGTCTTGTTTACAATGATGTTCTCATAGTCAGATATATTTGCCCACTGTTTCCAATTGTAGCACTTTGATTTTCAGACTGTGGTACTGTTTGATGTGGTCGCAGTTTAATAGGGAGAACGAGTGGACCCCGAGAACGATTACACGCATTCAAGACATCGTTAGCCACAGAATCACCCAATCGCACTACACTTTCCAGGTCAGGGTCTGAATTCAACGGAATAGAATCTTGAACTTGTTTCTCTACACAGGGCACATGCCTGCAGAAACTTTATAGTTTGGAAATACTCCTTTTTTGAAAAGTACACCTTTGTTTTTCCTAGCGTGATTGTTTTTATAACTGTGCTGTGATTTCTTATGGAGTGATCTAATTTTGAATGGTATTTTAATGAATGAATATCAATATTTGGTGCATGTATTATGTAATCATATGGGAATATACATCTGTAAGACTGATTGAAAGTGTCAATAATCATTTTAAACATTTGACATATAACTTGTGTGCTTCTCTACTAAAAAGAGTCAAATGTTGTGAATAGGAACACTATTTTTTTGATTATTTCTGTTCTGGTTGTTTCCCTTGAATTGTGTGAATTTTTGGAATTACTATGAAATACAAACAAAACACAGGATACAGTTCAGAAATGTTGCATTTAATTCATTAAACATTATATTTTAATATAACAAAAGCTTTTTGTTTTATTATGCATATATTAAAAAACTTAAGGTGGCAGGGGATATATCAGTGAAAGGGGGGGTCCATGAAAATTACATATCTTTAGGGTAGGTGTTACCTATGGTCTTTAAAAATCAATTAGGTATTTATAAGATGTATTTCTTGTGTTAGGTTGTAGAAAGAATGTCTCAAAATTTTGGAAAAAAACATTACAACTAGCCACAGCTCCCTAGCAAGGAAATTTTGAATCTTCAAAAAGGAGGTTTTCACTTTTGTCGGAAGTCAATATTTCACGCTGCAGAAACAGAACAAAATTTTGAAGGTAAATTGTGAAAAATCTAAACGTATGGGAGACACTTTTCTAGGCAAATAAACAAAGCGCAGGGATGAAATTAGTGAGTAATGTAGCCAAAACTAGGATTGCATTCTGTTTGAATGTTCTGTGCATGCCATGAAATGGGTCAAATTTCTCAATTTTTCATTAAAAATGAGGTGGGTGGGGGGAAAGATCAAGGGCCATAGTTTCACAAGTGAAGAAGCCAGCCTTGTCTTTGGTTGTATTTTCAATGTATATTGCCTATGCTATGACACTGACACAAAAAGGCTTTCTTGTGTCACTTTCTGTTTTGATGCAATGGATTTGACTGTTTGCGGCCTTTCGGAACTCGAAATTTGGTCAAAAATATATCCCCTGCCCCCTTCATCGGTCAAAGCGAGCTTTTCACTATTAACATCTGCACATATATAGTGTACCCAAATACCACAGTGGTCACAACCCACTGATTCATCTGCTGCACAGGTGGGTTCGTCCAAACAGTCAGTACCACAAACTCCGCAAAGGAACACTATTTTTTCCTTTATATTAATTTGTCGATTCCTTGGTTGATTCTTTGGCTTTGATTGTGTAGGCAGCTGAACCGTCATTAAGACCCTTCTGACATTTTGGACTGTTTGTGATTGCATGTCATTTGACGTTTTCAGTGGATTTTCGTAGTCCAACTTACATGGTGTTGCTCCAACTGGCTTACATGGGGTGTCATTTTCGCTTTTTGGTTAACATGGAGCATAGTTTTCGCTTTCCTTTTCATCTTTGATGAGGGCAGGATAAACATGATTCATCCAAAACCATGACAGGCATTTGACAATTTGTTCAATACTCCGAAATCATTTAACACATTTTTTTCAGTTAGGTTAAGATTAAACAATTGTTGTTGCTTATAGATAAATATTTGAACATGTAAATTAGAACATATCAAGTGTATATTAATACCGCATGCGTTGTTTTAGTACATATCTGACATAGCACACATATTCAGATTTCTCGTAAAATACTGAGTACAAGCTTAATGGAATATATTAGTTGAACATTTTCACTGAAAAAAATGCACGAATGTAATATATCATTCCTCCTAAGGAAACGGAAAACGCTCTGCACGCGCATGTATTGAAGACGTTCTTAACATCGCTTTCTTAAAACAAGTCTACATTAGAAACGGTTTAAACGAATGAACAAACTAATTATAAGGGGGGTAAGAGAGCTTTATTTTTAAATCAAATCTAACTACAGCTCCGTAAAACTAATGCTGAAAAGAACGCCTGGTATGAAAATACAACCACAGACAATAATAAGCGTAATTAAATATGTGCAAAAAGCGCGCAATACAAATAAACAACATGAGAAATTCAGAAAAACAACAACATTAAATTGGCGCATTTGAACTGCATCGGTACACAAAGCATTAATATACATAAAAGATATATGCCAATCCATGTTATATAAAAAAGCGCATCAAAGAAACCATCACGATAAGGCGCACAAAGCCAATAGATAATGGCCATACAAAAGAACCTTATCGTTGCACTTAAATGTTCCCCATGCCCCCCTGAAGAAATTAAGAAAGTAAAGCCCCCGTCAAGGGTCTGGCTGGGAGGGAGGGTGGTTTAAAAACATCTTGCGTTCTGCACAGACGCGCATTCATTAATGACCTGTGTGCAAAGGCGGGCTGATAAGCAGGAAACCCACGTGACCCAGCTAGGGGCCCAGAAAGGGCAGCGCAGCATTGCTCATTCGTCTAAATACAATTAAGGAGCTTAATTACACTTAAACGAATGAACAAACTATTTATAAGGGGGGTAAGAGAGCTTTATTACTAAATCAAAAACTAACTACAGCTCCGTAAAACTAATGCTGAAAAGCGCGCCTGGTATGAAAATACAACCAAAGACAATAATAAGCGTAATTAAATATGTGCAAATAGCGCGCAATACAAACAAACAACATGAGAAATTCAGAAAAACAACAACATAAAATTGGCGCATTTGAACTGCATCGGTAAACAAAGCATTGATATACATAAAAGATATATGCCAATCAGTGCTATATATAAAGCGCATCAAAGATACCATCATGATAAGGCGCACAAAGCCAAAAGATAATGGCCATACAAAAGAACATTATCGTTGCACTTAAATGCAATGTTCCCAATCCACGAAACGGTTTATTTGGTCTTTTTAGTACTCGTTCATTTATAAACGACAGATGAAGCTGAATATTTGTGCGGCATACACTACAACCAATTATTAACACCAATAAGGCCCTTGACATATAGTAACAGACAGTTTGTTCAACATCCAAAACAATATTGCGGTTATACTTCATAAAAACGACATGACTTTAATACTGCTTTATTTGCAAAGAAATATACAGTACATTCGTTTTTAATTTGTTGAATAATTTCAACGAAAATTATTCCGTCTCTTATTCCGAAAAAGATATTGTTTTTATAGTCACACGACATTCACTGTTGATAGTATTGTTGCAGTTTTTAAAAATCATACATTTGCTTCTTTATTAGTGATTCTTTTACTATTTTGCATCTTAAATGTTTTTATAGCAATAATGATTATTTTTCACTTTTTGAGGTATTATTCATTAATACTAATATCAATATTTTACTACATAAAACATGTGCATGTATCTAAGGTGATAGTTCTTCAGGTAGATTACAATATATTATGTAAACTCAGGTACACCTACAACACTCATTATCAGTTCAGTTCTGGATAATTGCTTATCGATGGGGGATAATTGTTTTTCAATGGGTATCTGACACTTCGGTATTGAATGGTCAGGTCCATGATTAAGTACAATTTCAGGTACCCTTAAAGTTTAAGAATTGTTACAGACCTGTTTATCAGGTTAACCGAGGATTCAGGTTAACCTGAAAGTTCGGGTAGGGGTTTAAGTATATAAACCTGTAGTGCGTTCAGTTACAGCGAACGTTCGCCCACGACCGTTCGTTTCCGATTCGGTCTTGAACGATAAGTTTGGCGCGAACGTTTCAAGATGGTGGCTCCCAGAGAATTGATTGCGATTTTGATGGAAGAAATCGCTAATAACACTGAAATTGAGCACTTTCAAGCGAATATTGAAGTAGCTACGGGTGTTAACAATGTCGTTACAGGTACACACGAGATTGTTTTAAAAATAGTTAATTGCAGACATGTTTATTCAATATTTAACATGTTTAAAACACTGTTTACATCATCATGATCATTGCAATTTGCATCTTGACAATGACACTATTTGAATATTTGATAGTTACGTTTATACGTAAATGATAACATTTCAGAACTTTGATAAGTGAATGATTTTAATTTGAATGGTTTTAATATTTAAAAAAAAGATAAAAATGCATTTTAAATAATTCAATAAATTGGTTATTTCTTTTTTGTATTTTTCAAAACATTAGACTATGGTTGTATTTTATTTATAAATATATTGCTGAGTGAAATTTTGCATTTTTTTCAGCATTTCAACTCGATTATTTGAGCAGTATAAGTTAATATTTTTTTTTATAAGTATTATGTAAAGGTTTACTGACAAGTAATGAAATATACTAAAAAGTAATAATAGTTCTATGAATAGGTATTTTATATGAATGAAAATAAAAATGCCTGTTTTATTTCTGTTTGCAGCAGCCGAACAGCTCCTGTCCAATGCTACTGCCCCAGTTCGAGTCCAAAGCTATGTAGAAGATGTGGTGGACTTATATTCAGATATTGAGTTTAAGTCGCATTTTAGAATGCAAAGATCAAGTTTTGAGGTATTCAGTTTGCTTGTAAAGTAAATAAATCAATTACATTCTCTGATATATTTTTTAATGCATCATTACTAGAAACTGAAACAATAAACTAAAGTCAGAAGCATGAACATGATTCATTATAAAAGTAGTTGCAGTGAATATGTTTTCGAAACATTGTACACAGTTGGTTTATTAAATTACTCAAATGCATCAGTTATTGTGTTGATTCAACTTTGAAAAATATCTCTTGATAGATTGTAACAAGTTGTTAACTTTAATTGTGATGTTTTAACATAATAAAGTGTTGAAATAAACATCAGCATTTATGATTAATTTAAGTTGATGTTCGTGACAATATATGTTTGTAATAACTTTCTGCTTTGAAGTAGCTTTATTTAAATACATTTTTTATGTCAACTTTTCCTTCGTTATTTATGTTAGGCTTTATGCAGGGAAGTTGCTCCTTCAATGCAAAGGGAGAGGTCAATGACCGTCAACACAAGATTGTTGGCCACAATTTGGATGCTTAGCAACAAGGAATGTTACCGAAGTGTTGCTGACCGATTTGGGATCAGTAAAGGTATTTTAAGCACAAGGAATGATTATTGTGTAACTATAAATAATACAAAAGGTTACTAGGTCATTAATTCAGTTAAAGGGACTAGTCTACCTAACATTAGCTTCTGATTTTAGATTAAAATCTGTTAAATAAACAATGTCCTTGGGGATTCTGCCTATCCACTGTCTGCACACCTTCTTACTCCATACAGAGACAATGGCCATTTAGATCGTGTGCAGAAACAATTCAACAAGGCGCACTCTTCAACCAGAGTTGATGTTGAAAAAGCAATCGGACTGTTGAAAGCAAAGTTTAGGAGGCTGACGTCTTTAGACATGCTGAAGCAAGAAAAAATACCGGAAGTTATTACAGCTTGCTGTGTTCTGCACAACTTCATCTTGGACAATGAAAATTTGGAAGATGTGTTGTCCGATCCAGAGGTGGAGGCGCAAGTGGATGAAGGAGAACCCGAACAACCTGCTGGTCCTGTCAACGTTAGAGGGGCGGAAAAAAGAAGAGAGATCTCTTTTATGCTGTAGCATTATCAAAGGAAAGGACTCGGACACATTGCTATGATGAGTAACAAAGTTAACAGGATTTCTAGAACAGTTTATTTAGGCTCTTGGTTTAGTGCTTATTTTGAATGATAAACTATTTATTGAAGATCCTAGATAACTTCATGCATCGTATCCTGCAAATGCATATTTTGTACATATTAATGTGCCCACACATTGTTGTTGTTGTTTTAATTGTTCCCTTGTTTGATAACGATTGTTCGTGTGTTATAAATATATGAATTAATACAATTGTCTAAAAATTACTGTTGTATATTTCTATATCGACTGTCAAGGAAACTTATTTATTTCCTAACATAATACATTTGTTCATCATTGTGCTTCATTAAAAGGAACAAAATAGTTCACACGAAATGATATAAGCTTGATATTAAGGGCTGTAGGGCTCAAAATGATTTTAAGCTTTCTTAAACCCATTTATCAGGTCCTCCGAAAGCCTTTAGACTTTAATGATTTATCTATTTTATACTTATATTCACTGATGTCTGACATTAATCTCTGGCACATAACTGCTTTTGCTGTGTGAGCTTATGCCGCATAGACACAGAATATTGTGCATGTTGTCTTCACAAAAGACAGCAGACACCATGCTCAATGTTTAAAGCGCACTAAGTGACCCCGTACCTGGTTTTTGACCGTTCATGGCCCATGTTTTAACTTGACCTTCACATCATCTAGAACCTCTTACAAGCGTGGTAAAGATAGGATGAAAATAATTGAATTAGAGAGCAGACACCATGCTTAATGTGTCAAACGTACTAAGTGAAGTAGTTTTTGACCCGGCATGACCCATATTCGAACTTTACCTAAACATCATCTACATACAACTTATGACATTTGGTGAAGATCAGATGTAAACTACTTAAATTAGAAAACGGACACCATGCTCAAATGTTAATAAGGCACTAAGTGACCCCATGACCTAGTTTTTTACCTTCCATGACCCATGTTCAAACTTGGTCTAGACATTATTTAAAAACAACTTCTGACCAAGTTTGGTGAAGCTCTGATGAAAACTCCTTGAATTAGAGAGCAGACAACATGCTGAATGTTTAAAACGCACTAAGTTAACCCAGTGACCTAGTTTGTGACCCGGCGAGGCCCATGTTCAAACTTGGCCTTGACATCATCAAGATACAATTTCTGACCAAGTTTGGTGAAGATCTGATGAAAACAACTTGTGGGAGAGCGGACCGACCGACCGACAAGCTCACTCCTATATACCCCCTAAACTTCGTTAAGTGGGGGTATAATAAATTTGATACTCGGTATAATTCTCTAATTAAAATAAACAGAAATCATATATGTTCCTTGCACACTAAAAACTATCATAAAGCATCAAAATTGAAAAGAAACACATTGTAAAGTAATTTAAGTATATTTCAAACCAACAGCATAACACGTTTAGATACACCATGGCACATTATAATTCAATATATGACTAGTAAACACAGTTCAATGTTGAAATATAGCTGCACTATGGTTACTTACGGTAATTTGACTACGTAAGAGTTGAAACAGAGCTTCATTATAAGTGCAATTCAATGCATGACTAGTTTAAAAGGGCTGAAGGCTCATTATTACAATATATGACTATTACAAAATAGAGGTACATCATATCCTTTAAAAAAATATATGCAAGCAATTTTAAATATTTAAGTGCATATACTTGTACCATTAATATTTGGGTATGTTTCATTAAAAAGACTTGCAAAAAGAGTCCAAGTAAATTGAAGGCTATTTCAAAACAGAGCAAAAATAGTCAAAACATTTCACTTGTAACATACAAAGGTTATGTACACAGTATTCATTGATAGCACATTAGTGTAATAGCATGATGACAAGTCAAAAGAGTTGAATGAAAGCTTGTGATATGGAGAAATGACTACCAATTGTTAAGAAGAAGACAATGCAAATCTGGGTATTTCAATACATAAAAACAATTGATAACATTCTCAGCTGGATCATATGAAAATCAAGTACATTAATTTTTTGTTAGGACGTCCACTAGGGTTCGCAAAATGTCATTGCGCTCCTCCGCAATTTTTATCATCCGCTCACTTGAAGCCTCTAGTGCATCCATGCGTCTTGCAGTATCATTGGCAAAAGTCCTGAACCATTCAGGGACATCCCCACTCTTCCGCCGGCGCTTAACGACAGGGGTGTGACTGACCGTGTCAGGAACTGTCTCGTCAGGGGCTGGTGAACCTGCATTTGAAGAGGATGGGCTTGGCGACCTAACAGATACAGTTGAGCTTGTTGACCTAACAGTCACAGTTGGGCTTGCGACCCCAGCTTTATTCATATTTTGTGTTTATGTTGGTTTGTATTGTGCTGTATTGTGCTGTTTTGTACTGTTTGGGCAATCGGTCACTTGCCTTAAATAAAGGACCAACTAATTGTTTTTAATGAAAATTCAATACTGCTCCAGCAGCTGGAGTTTCACTTCTTTATATTGCATTGCACAACAGTTTGATGTGTGCTGCGTGGATGCAGTAGCGTGTATTCCCGTACATATCTTCGATGTTGTTATATTTTCAGCCTTCAGAGGCTGGTGGCGGTATTGTGTTTTTATTATTTTTTAAGAAACCTTGTTTAAGACCTTTCTTATACTTAGATTCTTATACATTCTCTGTACTTATAAAGTAAACGTGTATGTTCATCAATTGAGAGTTCTGCAGGTTATACTGAATTTTTACAGACCATTATCTGACAAGCTGCCTCTTACTCTTTTATGTATGTTGACTTGGCAATGTGTATTAATGTGATTATAAGATTGGTGGTTTCGCCAAATAAATAACCTATGGACAGATTGATTACAAAAAACCCGAAAGTTGTTCTCTCACCATTGAGAATTCCGATTGCACGTAGTATTCATTTGCCGTTAAATTATAGACAATTACTTTTTTCTAAACCTACAGTCAAATTAAGTTTACTTCGAACATCTTTCATTGGAGGTACAGTGCGGCTGGGTTCTAGTTCGCAGCGTAATTTAGCTCCGTGTAATCGGTATCCTACAATAAATAAGTGCAACTCCAGGAAGTGTTTATGTTGCAAGTTTTTAAATATGTCCTCTTTTATTCTTTCATCGGTTAATAACCGAAAATTTTCAGTTAATATTAAATCCGATGTCTCATGAAATTCTATGCATGTGGTTTATGTTATTACTTGAAATGTACCCTGTTGTGGTGCGCAATACGTTGGGCAGACGGGTAGATCACTTAAAACACATTTTAGGGAACATTTTTTCAAAATTAAAAATAACAATAAATTTTATAACTTCATTTACCAGCACTTTAATAAAACAGGTCATAGCGTAACAAATATTTCAATTCAACCTGTGGAGCAACTTATTTTTAATAATAGTACTTCAAGTCAGTGCCAATTAAAAGCAAGGTGCATGTCAGAATTTGAATGGATTAAACGATTGCAATCAGCTTACCCACTTGGATTAAATGATAATATTCTAAATGTTGGAACAATTTCTAAAAACAAATCGATTAATTCATTTTCTCTGTTTAGTAAACGTCTAAGAAATAAACGTTCACATGGCATTAGGAAAAATGGTAACTTAAGGCGTAAATTTAAACGTCTGCTTTCTTTAAATGATTGCAACACAGTATTACAAAATGGGGGTAAACATAAATTACTAAGTGCACTTTGCTCTCTTTCTGTTTCTTCGTTGGCGCATATTGATAAGGAATGTAAACTTATTTTACTTCAATCTGACCCTCTATATGAATGTGCTTGTATTATTGAATCTTTTACTGACTACTATCTTAAACCTTTTATTGAAAATGTACTTAACAAAACTAGAAATCGTATCAAAATTGAGTTTTGTAACAAAGGTCTTGATTTAATTGACCTTCCTAAAATATTCAATGATAAAAATGTACGTCGGTTGATTCCCCCTTATTTCCGCAATACTGAATCACCACTTATTTGCTACAAATATAGTAAACCTGTAAGAAGTATCGTTTTTAATTATAATTCTATTTCCACAGATATAAATGTAATAAGAAATTGTCCTACATTATGTGACTGTACTAGTTCTAAATATATATATGGTCCAGTTTGACATTTTATTACTGGGGACCTTAATTTCATTCAAAATAAAAACCTTAGAAATTTGCTACGCAGAGGCCATAAGTACAGACTGCCTATTCCTGTTGATTTTGATAACTGCATTAAGAATGTCGTAACATCCTTACATGATTATTGCACTAAATGGTGCAGGAAGGAAAATGACGAAATTACTGCACTCAATGATTGGAAAACAAAAATATTTAGTATGGCCATGAATAAAATATGTTTTTATGATACACATCCTTTGGCCCTACCACATTCACCTAAATTTAATAAACAAAATCTCTGTAAATTGCTTGAAGACTTAAAATCTAAATTCGTCTTAGTTCCTGCTGATAAGGCTGCTAATAATGTTATCATAATATGACGAGTGTTTTATGTTCAAACTATTTCACAAGAACTTTCATAAACTACATCATATTGTGATTACAATAAGCAACCTAATGAAATTATTACCGACCATATTGCCCAATGCATAAAGTTAAATGTAATAGTCAATATTACTGACAAGAAATTGCCATCACTTTACTGGATACCTATATTACATAAGACGCCATATAAAAGTCGTTTTATCGCTAATTCAGTGTCTTGTACCACCAAACAATTATCAGTGTATCTTACATCTGCATTGAGTGCTATTAGATATCATATAGCTAAATTTTGTAATAAAGTTTATGAAAATAGTAATATTAACCTATTTTGGTCAATAAAAAACACCTTAGAAGTTATTGATAAAATTGAAAATAAAAAATATAAGGTGTCACAGGTAAGTACTTATGATTTTTCGACACTATATACAACGCTTCCTCACGCTTTAATAAAATCCAAACTTGTTTCTTTGATTGAAAAAACTTTTGCTAGAGAGAAATGTTTGTATCTAGCTTTAAACACTAAAACAGCTTTTTTTACTAATCATATATTAGATAACTACATCATTTGGACTGGTCTTGACTTTTGTGCAGCACTTACTTTTCTTTTGGATAACTTGTTTGTTGAATTTAATGGTAAAATATTTAAACAAATTATTGGCGTTCCTATGGGTACTAATTGTGCGCCACTTATAGCTGACCTTTTTTTTATATTGTTATGAAAGCGAATTTATGTTAGAATTATCTAAAACTAAGCAAGTAGATTTGATTAATTGTTTTAACCTTACTAGTAGGTACATTGATGACATACTTAATTTAGATAATCCATTATTTGAACAATATATTCACAAAATCTACCCAAAAGAACTAGTCTTAAATAGATCGTGTATATCCAATACAGACGCTGCGTATTTAGACTTACATTTAACTATTAATAATAATTTGATCAAAACTAGTTTATATGACAAACGGGACGATTTTAACTTTGAAATTGTGAATTTTCCGTTTCTAGATGGCAACATCCCTAAAGGACCTTCCTATGGTATTTACATTTCGCAGTTGGTACGTTATGCCAGAGCATGTTCGTGTATTAAAGATTTTAATGATCGTAATCTAATATTAACTAAAAAATTGCTAAAACAAGGCTTTTTGTATCATAACCTAAGAAATAAATTTGCTAGATTTTACTCTAAGTATGGTGATTTAATTTCAAAATATAATGTTTCTTTAAAATGGCATTTAAATAATGGAATCTCCCATCCATCATTTTACGGAGATGTTTTGAAGCGTGTCCGCAAATTAAAATATGTTAAACCAAATGTTCATATTAAACTTTTCAATTTAATTAACTTGTTTTTATCAAAAGGATACGATGCTTATGTACTTAAAAACACGTGTTTGATGGTTTTCGATTCACTATATCTTTCTTCCCTTAAAATTTGGAATCATTAGTGATATTATAGGCATTTTTCACTGTTGAATAAAATTGTGTCATTGTGTCGTATGAACAAATCTGCATAAATACTACATTATAGGCATTTTTCACTGTTGAATAAAATTGTGTCATTGTGTCGTATGAACAAGTCTGCATGTAAACTACATTTGGACTCAAATCGTACATCAAATCATTTCTGTCTTCAGTTGTCGAGACACCTATGTACTGTTTGGTTCCAATAATGTCGCTTTAATGGAATTACCATTTTTATTCATTTGCTTCTTAATATTAAATCACCTAAACTTGTTTTATTAGTAGCACAGCCCCATTAATATTTTTATTTAGTACTGCCCTTGGAATTTGTTCACGTCATGTCATTATGGATTTTTGTGACGTCATACGACCGACTTTCCCAGTTGTAATCTACATGCATAGGTCATTGGGTTTATAACGTTCCATTTTATTTATATTTTCTCTCTGATAGGCGTTTCTTGTTTGATTTAATTATTTTTAATTTGTTTAGCAGTCACATAAACAACCAAGCTATGTAATATGGAATTTTTACACCCATTATTGCTGCTTCTTCCTGTATTTGCGCGATGATTATCTGAGATATTAACTCTATGATTCTATATTCTCAAATCTTTTCTATAAAGAAGGAATGTAGTTGACAATTGTTAATAGTTTTATTTGATCGTTCGTCAAAAAGTTGTAATTCTGTTACTCTTGTATCTTCAATGCAATTGAGTAATTAAATAGTAATTAAATTGAATGCGTTTTAATTCCCTTTTATTATTGTTTAATTTGAGTTACAATGCTATGACGTTAAATTTTATTTACACTTAAATGTATTATGAATATTGCTGGGCCAAGTGTGAGGTTGAGCGCTCTATAACCAGGTTTAAACCCCCAATGCTTTGCATTGACCGTTCCAAGGCGGTGACCCCAGCTTTATTCATATTTTGTGTTTATGTTGGTTTGTATTGTGCTGTATTGTGCTGTTTTGTACTGTTTGGGCAATCGGTCACTTGCCTTAAATAAAGGACCAACTAATTGTTTTTAATGAAAATTCAATACTGCTCCAGCAGCTGGAGTTTCACTTCTTTATATTGCAGCCCGTATGGCAACTGCATTAGCAGAAGGACTTGATATTTGCGGCCGCTTCGCATTTGGTGGCAGAGGTGGCTTCGCTGCAGGGTCTGAAATGAATGCGTGCCATTAAGCAATAAATGTAGACAAAACATTTGAGCAAATCTTAGCTTGTATTAGCACAATGACTTGTCATTCTGGCAATTTCAACTGTGTAACAAATAATATACTGGCACAAAAAGAAAAGCAAAGCAACCCAATGTTATAATTCCTTATCACCTGTGTCTATGGTAACTTGTATAAATTGTACTACACAAAATCATACACATTGACAATGCTTCAATGACAATTTACCATTTCATCAGTTGCAGTTTTCCCCTAAATGGCCAATAATATGTAAATATGCATTTTCTGGACATTTTGGTTGGGGAAAGTCTCTAGTCCAAAATATATGACAGAAGAACAGCGAGTGAAAAAATGGGATTTTTTTTATTTAAAGTGAAACGAAATGTCCCAGTGTAAGATTCATTTTGGGAGACTGCGTGAATTAAAATAAATTTATTGAGGGATGTAGCCTTCTTAAGAAAATATTTTGCCTCGTATTTATCGATAGAATAAAAAAAAGCTATTAATTTTATTCTGGTCATCATCTGATATATTACAGAACGATAAAACCAGTAACCTCTGGTTAACAGAAAACAATGAGCGACAATTGAATTTAATAAAACTTTAAATGCAGACACACTATATACTTTAATCAAATAGTGAAATGTAACATTTGAAAAATATACCTTTGGCACAGTTTGCAGATGCTACCACTTTCAGTGGTTCCACCGCTGGATCTCCAGCAAGAAGCTCCTCCATTATGTCATAGTAACGCCATGTTACTCGTCCACGACCACTCTTGGCCATCTTCTTTCTGTTATCCTTGTACCTAGAATTTAATTTTCGGTAACAGTGATATTACTTGATACATATATAAATATAAGTGTTACGCAGTCGGAGACATATGCCCCAAAATGTGACCTTGACCGTGACCTTTGACCCTGTGAAAATCTGCCACTCATGATCAATGAACCTATAAAGTTTCATGATCCTAGGCCTAAGCGTTTTTGAATTATCATCCAGAAACCATTTGGTGGACGGACTGATATGTGCTAAACAATAGACCCCCTCTTATTCGAAGAGGGACATTAATATATCTCATCATAAAAACATAAATATATCCCAGCATTTTTTACATTCTTTAAAATTTATATTTAAACATTAACTCTACTTAAAGTATTCAACCTTTGTGTACCGAATTATGAGTCAAGTTCTAATGAAAACACTGGATCTTTATTTCATAGCTTAAATAATAGGCGGAATTACAAAATTGATGTTTGGGTAAATGATCCAAAAAATCACTTGAGCACATCAGATTTTTTGTGTAATGGTTAAATGTAATTTTATGCTGTGTATCACATATATATCCATTATTTGGGAAAACTTCCAACATATTCTCCAGATGTGTACCTATAAAAATAATGCTGAAAAGTCAATTTTATTGGATTTAAGTGTACCTATTTTTCAGGCTCTTAAATTTCTCGCTACACTGATGCCCCGTGACACTGTAGCCTTGGTCCTTCATTTTCGTGGCAATCATATTCCACACTGCCTTCTTACTAAATGCAGAAGAGGCGAATTTCTCTTTATGTGCCTCGTAAAGGGAAATCAATAACAGGACTCCTTCGTGCTTCCAGTTGATTCCTAAATGTATACATAAACTATGAATAAGATACTACCTCATACTAAGACGTATTTACCTGAAATATCATAAGGAAACAAATCAAGCAAAATCTATATAGTTTGCAAGTGATTTTTAATGCTCAGGGGAACGGGCCCTAACCTTCATGCATGGGGAAAGTTACCAAAAATGAAAACAAACTTGATGGATAATTTTTACGCAATGTTACTCAAAGGGGAATGACATCTCCAGGTTTAAATTTCATTTTGGGGGAACATCTACACTACTGTACATCTATAGAATACAAATGCCCTGCTATATTTAAAATACAGAACTAGTAATTGCTTTTCTTATTAGGATTATCTGATGATGAGAACAAACTTTTTCTTTAAAATAATAAACTTGCTAATGTTCTCCTTAAACTGAGTCACTAGTTAATAACATATTTAGCAGTTTTGCATACCATCCTTTGACTCATCCACCACAGGCATTTCTGTGTCACTTGTCTCTTCCTGTGACTCAGTATCTGGAAAAAAAATAAAAAAAATCATAATGAAATAATTAATCACTTATATAAATATACATAAAGTTTACATGACAGTACACCATTGACCTCATAATTATATATATGTTAATTTACAAAAAAGTTTAGAAATCACTATGAATATAAACAAGTTAAACATAACATATCTGAATATAACATATTGTGTGGCTACTTAAGATGACTATATTATAATACACTGCATTCATTTAATGCAACTGAATTAAACTAATTGTGTAGTTATTTAGTAATTATATTACATCTTTTAACAATCCCAATTCCAGTCTTTTTTACATTTTCAAAGGCCTAAGCACTGGAATCAACAATTAGAAGGAAAAAGAACGGCGCGGAGTGAACACAGTTTTTCAACCTATTGCTGACTTAAAAACATCAATAGCCCAATTTAAACAAAGAAGGTGCTGATATGATTTTAATACTCTGGAAGGCAAGAAATAATAGTCTTTACTATAGTACATTCAAACTTACCAGCAATGTTACACTGTTGATTTTCATTCTCCTCAGCTGCTATCTGCACTATTGTCTGGTTACCTGAAAAGTATGGTAAAAAAGTGCATTCATATGTAATATATGATTATATTAATGTTAAAATTCTTAAATATGAATAAAAAACATCTCTATGTGTCTGAAATGAATATAACACGGCTCGACATTTAAGGTTGTTCTAATGCCCCTGACAAGTAAAATTCGGGTCAGGGCAAGTTATGTTTAACTCTTGTTGTTTCAAGACATTTCTGTTTCATATATCATCGTTGATTTTATAGACAAGAAAACAATATCAACAACTATATAATTGTATATATGTTACACAACAATTATCAGCTTTAGTTTCAATATTTTCATGTTTACAGTAAATATTAGATATTTCATGCTCTGGCAAGTGGCTTTTAGTTCTGTAGATTTTTTAAGTACTTGCTCGACAAGACATGTTGGTTTTCAGCCTTACCATGTATTTCTGTCCAGACTTCCTGTAGCCTCTGGATAGCCTGCGGGTCTGAAGTGTATAGAAAAAGATGAATGACATGTTTGTGATATTGATTTTTTTTTTTCATGAAAATTCAATAGTGAAATAAACAGCACAATTATAAAATTGAAACAAATAATTAAGCGATTCCAATTACTATCTGTTTACAATTTCGAAAGCCTTCCATGTCAAATTCTACAATTTATTATATTCTTAATTACACACCTTTATCAGTGATAATGGACCTGTAGACAATGGCTTCGACTGAAGCTGTTGATGTAGAGCCATCTTCAAACGTCAAGTTGAGGCATTTCCATCCGGATGAAAACACAGTTGAATCAGAGCTAGATTAAAAATGTAAATCTTAATATACTTTTGCAAAGCAAGGCATTTTTAAAGCCATTAATTTTGAGATACTTTATGAATATGATATCAATTTCTGAGACCATAAATGAACATTTTATCCCCTCCCCTATCTAGTGTATTTGAGTATTTTTTAAAAACAAAGCATTTAAATTTTCATCCTGGCTTTTTTTCGGAAAATCATTTTTATTAGATATTTCTTCTAACTTAAAAGTTGAACTTTGCCGCCCGCCATTTTAACGTCACAAGATTTTCGACAAATATTAACAAAAATGCTCATGTTTTATCAAATCTTTATGTACATACTTGGTACCCAAGTACTTAAACAACAAAATACACTATGTTTATAATTCAATTCATTTAATGTACTACAAAAAATGAAAAATAGCGAAGTTACGCTGTTCAACAACTTACTTGTCCGCCATCTTGGTTTCGCTAGCGTACTTCCTCCCGAGAGGGTTCGCTTCGGTTCGCTTCGGTTCGCGGCGAACCGAGCGTTCAATAGCGAACGTTCGCGAACGTTCGCGAACTATAGCGAACGTTCGCTGTAACTGAACGCACTACTGAAGTTATATTGAAGGAGGAGGCTTTTGGATGTTTTTCGGGAGTTGTTGGAATGTATCTAAACTTAACATATTTCGTATGTGATTTAAATGTCTAATGTTTGACTTTTGTTGGAAAATGCTAAAATAATACGTGTATATAATGTAAACAAACTGTAGTTGAAGAAACAGATGACTTTATTTAATTTTTACTAGCCCGGCTAGTGTACAAGTTATATGGAAATTTGTCTAAATGGACTGGTGGCAGCATCCGTAAATACGACCACAGGTTCTTGACTAAATTAAAATTTAGGTAAGATAATTTGTGCAAGGTTTAACTTTGATTGCTACCATCGAAGTAATTACTTTTGCGACACTGGTGCCAAGCGGTGGTATATGGACTTTAACACGTGCGTTTGTGTTAGAATTCAGAAAATTGATGGAGCAACTTACTGAACTAGAAGCTTCGTTTCATCAGATTGGCCTTGAATTTCGAAACTTGTGCGATCATCTTCGGGAAGAATTGGATGAATTTACAAATGTTGTACGTGCCATTATTATGCAGAAAAATGATAAAATTACAGGCTTAAAAAGGGAAATAAGTCAACTTAAAGATGCTCTCACGAAAGTAGCACCCAAAGGTGGTAAAGGACAATCAAAATCTGATTAAATTTTGATAATTATCAATGGAAAATAACAAAGTGAAAGTGACCTTTTCTGAAATTTACAAGAGGTGTCCTCCTCCAGAAAGAAAAGTTACATGTTTTGCTGAAATATTCAAAAGACATCCGCCACAAAATAAAATTTATGTTAAAAAGTTCATATCAATACCAAGTTATTCAGATAGTGTTTTTTAATGAGTTTGTGTATTATTATTTTTTTACACCTATTGGAAGCCAGGATCGGATGGCTCATTTGAAAGCAGTGTATGATTCAGTAAAGTGGATCTAGGGATTATAGCGTTTGCTTTGCCATTAATAACTGGATTATCTCTTACATTCGGTGTAAAATAGTGTCATAGTGATAGAAAAATATCAGTACGATATCAATAATAAATAATCAACATGTCCGATGATAATAGTGAAGAAGAAATGCTTCGGCAAGAAATTGCTGACTTAAAAAAGAAACTGGTGATTTCGGAAGAAACCAGAGAAAGGAACTTACAAGATTCCATTCGCGAAAGAAACTCTGTGATAAATAAATATCAAGATGAAATTAATAGAGTAAGCGCAGAAAAAGATGATGAGATAAGAATTCTGTCAAAGGCAAATGAATTGTTTAGGGCAGAAGTTTGGGAAAACAGGGGAGTTCCAAGGAGGAAGGGGCATGAAATACCCATGCCAAGACAAGTCTTATTTGATGGGAAGACTTCCTGGGAAAGTTTTGTGAAGCCTTTTAGAGCTTTACAAGAATCTTGCGGTTGGAATGAAGATGAATGTTTATTCCGTCTTCAAAGTAGTCTCAGAGGAGAGGCTGCTGAGTTTGCCTTCAACCAGAAAACATCAGAAACCACAGCATCATATAGTAAATTGATGTTGGCTCTCGAGACGAGATATAAGGAACATCGTAACAGTTCCTCTTATCTGGCTGAGTTGGAAAGTCGTAAGCTACAACCGAAGGAAAAGTTAGCGGAATATGTCTCTGATATTAGGAGACTGGTGATTAAAGGATACCCCACTGCGGATGGAATAACAAGGGAGACAATCAACATTCGTTATTTCATTAAGGGTTGACAGGATCAACAACTGCCCTGAATATTGGCATGCAGGATCCAAAGACCATTGAGGAGGCTAGGACTATTCTTGAGACCTACAATAGTCTTAAAGATGAAGTGAAAGGCAGCGCCAGAGTACGAGAGGTGCAGCAATCGAGCAAGCCAGCTTCTGCTGAATATGTTACAGAGGAGAGACTTCAGGCTTTCGGCAAAGACATCAAGTCTTCAATTGGCAAGAAAATTGATATTCTTGCAAATCAGATGAAAAGTTCTAAGACTGTTAACCGGCAGTCCTACCAACAACCCAATAAGAGGGCTACTTCTCAACAACCTCGCAAGGAGTTTGCTAGAACCCCGCAGGATATTGTGTGTTATAACTGTGGCTTAAATGGCCATATTTCACGCGATTGCAAACGGAATAATGGCGGAAACCTGGGAAGCAAGAAGTTAAACTAGAAAGGACTGGTACAAACGGCCCGGTCCAACCTAGCGAACGACAACTTTATAAAATTGTGAAATGCAGAGGGATTAATTTAGGAACGTCAGTTTTGCTGAAAACATTACTCAGTGATATTACTTGTCATTTTGTAATTGACACAGGTGCCTGTGCAACAATAATTTCTACAGCACTTTTCAATAAAATTGCTGATAATTTAAGGCCGGAATTACAACCCGTGGATTCATCCATAAGGCTTGAAGTTGCGGATAATGGACTTTTAAGTATAGATGGTGTTGCTAGTGTTGAAATTCATATAGGTAAAGACGTGTTTCAGTGGGACGTTTTTGTGGCAAATATTAGAGAAGATGGACTACTGGGACTAGATTTCTTGCATAATTTCAATTATAACTCAAACAAGCTTGGCCTGAAATTAAATGGCAAGAAATATGACACTGTTATTGAAAATGTACCTCTTAGAGCAGTCAGGGTAACCTGTAACAAAGAATCAGAGTGTTTAATTCTCGGAATTAAATCAAATGGTGGTGTATTTGATAAAAAGTTCGGTCAATTTGTGAAAAATTCACTAACAAATAAAGGCATTAGTGAGGGACTTTTAATTGGAAATACTGCCTTCAATGCCGGAAAAGTGAACAATGGGATAATAAATACATTACCAGAAAGTGTCACCATTAAGAAAGGTTCTACTCTTGGTTATGCAGAGGATTTACAAGAAAGTGATTTGGAAAGCTCTCGACTTCAAAGTGAAAATGTTTCACATGGATTAAATCAAGCGTGCAGTGATAGTTCTGACATAGAGAAAGTTCTTTCCAAGTTGTGCAAACCTTTACAAGATTTGTACAAACGTTCAAGCGCAGAACTTTCTGATAATCAAAGGATTTTACTTGTGAATCTATTGGATGAATTTTAACCTATATTTTCAATTGGTCCTAGTGATTTAGGGCGTACCAGTGTTGTAAAACATACCATAAATGTTGGAAATCATAGACCAATTAAAGTACCCCCACGGCGGGTACCCAAGGCATTTGAAGGCGAGGAAGAAAAGATTATTCAGCAACAACTTGAAGCGGGAGTTATACGGGATAGTAATAGCCCTTGGTCTTTCCCAATGTGTTTTGTCAAAAAGCGGGGAGGCGGTACTCGTGCTTGTATTGACTATAGACTTTTAAATAACATTACAGTCAAAGATTCATACCCGCTACCCAAAATTGACCAGTGTTTGGACAGTTTGCATGGAGCTGTCTATTTTAGTACTTGTGATCTTGCTTCAGGATTTTGGCAAATAGAGGTAGAGGAAAAAGAAAGAGCCAAGACAGCGTTCTCTACTAATAGAAATGGACTTTGCGAATATGTGACATTACCTATGGGACTTTCAAATTCGCCTGCGACATTTCAGCGTTGTATGGAATTAAAATTCCGTGGCATTCAATGGAAGTCTTTATTAATATATTTAGATGACCTTATTACTTTTGGAAAAGATTTCACAGAACAGTTACAACGTTTGCGTGAAATGTTTCAACGTTTAATGAACGCTGGATTAAAACTGCAACCTGAGAAATGTGAACTGTTTCAAACCTCTGTTAAATTTCTTTTTTTTGTAATTCAATATCATACATACAATGTAAACATGTATATGATCATACAACATATTGATTGTACAAAGCAATAAAGTTCAGACATGTTTTACAAGATATGCTTATATATATATATATTTTTTTTTTTGGAAAGAAAAGAAAAGAACAACAGAAGAATAGTTATGAAAAATGATGAGTTGTATAAAGTCGGAAGAAAGCATACTGGACTTGTGTGTTTTGTTGTATTTTCACAATGATCTTGTCAGATTGAAAAATTAAAATTAAAAAAAATAAACAAAACTATTTTAGAGAGATAATGTAACATAAGAGTAAAATGTATATAAGTTGACAAAACATTATGAGAATTTATTCCGATTCCATTTTTTTTCAAAGATTTGTAATGCGTCATTACTGAGGGCTATTTCTGTCTCAATCTGGATATTTAGTTTAAGACTATGGACAAAGCAATTAAAATTTGGTACTCGATTTTTGTACTTCATGTTTAAGATAAAATATTTCATCAATATGACCATAAAATTCACAATATTACTACAGTCTATTGATTTCAATGAGTTAATTCCGAAACTTACATTTAAGAAAGATAGTTTAACGTTTAGTTGATGTTGTTCAAGAAAAGATATTAATTGATTCCAAATAGGCTGGATGTGTTTGCACTCCCAAAAAAGATGTTCTATAGTTTCAATGTTTTCACTGCAGTCACACAGATTTGAGTTAGATAATTTGCATTTAAAGAGATATTTATTTGTAGCTATAATTCTATGGATGTATTTATATTGAAAATTTCTCAGTGTGCTCTTTCAATAGTTGCTTTATATGGCATGGTAAATATGTGTTTTCCAATTAAGTTCATTTCCTCCAAAAAGGACTTATTTTGGATTTTGGAGTTTTCTGTAGGGTTTTTAATTTGTAGTGTGTAAAATATTTTATTTGTTATGTTTTTTCTTGCAAGTATGTATTCTACAAATGTTGTTTGAGTACATGGTGTATTATTTGTATTGATTTCAGATTTAATATGTATGGGTATGCTTTTGATTAGTGTGTAGTACTTCAGAAAATTATTTGAAGGTATTCCGTATATGTAGCATATATTATCAAAAGAGTAGAAATCCTTAATTCTGTAGTCATATAATTGGTCGACATATTTAATGTTTCGTTCAAACCAGTCTTTATAGAAAAACGTCTTATTGTTTGAAGTTATGTCTTTATTGTTCCATAAAATTGTTTTACTGCTGGTTTGGGTTTCTAAGTTATGAGTGACATCACTCCACGCTGATAGAACATCAGACAGAAATATGTTTTCGTTTGCAATTTCATGTAAGATATTATTGCTGATGTTACATTCAAAGATTAAGGAGTCACCATATTTTTTTAGGATTTTCTGGTAGAATAATTTCCATTTACTCGTATTGGTATTATCTAGGTATCTTTTAACCCAGCTGCATTTGATTGCATTCAAGAATGAGTCAATGTTCGTTAATTGAATACCTCCATTTTCTACAGATTGAATTAACTGAGTTCTTTTTATTTTATCAGGCTTACCGTCCCATATGAAATTAAATATTGCTGATTTTATATCGTTAATAACATATTTTGGTGGATTTGGGAGAACTGTTAAAACATATATTAATTTAGGAAGTGCAAACGTTTTCAATACTGTGTTTTTTCCGATAAGTGTTAGTTTACGATGATGCCATGATTTTAAGCAGTTTTTAAAATTCTGTAATTTAGGTAGTATGTTTTTAAGAACTGTATCCTTTTCATTATTTGTGACAGTAGTTCCTAACGTTGTGGCTTCATCGGATGTCCAATTAAATTTCATTTCTTTTTTATATTGAACATTACTTTGTTTTAATTTACCTACTCGTAGCACAGTACATTTACTTTTGTTTAGTTTAAGACCCGATGTCATTCCGTAAATGGTTAGCGACTCTATTAGGTTATGGAAAGAATTGTAATTGTCATTTAAAAAATAAGTTGCATCGTCAGCAAATAGGGATTGTTTGATTTCTTCGTCAGGTTCTAGTGATATGCTTTTTATGTGTTTATTTGATTGGATGTGATGTGATAGATACTCGATGCAAATAATAAATAGTGATGATGAGAGTGGAAATCCTTGTCGAACCCCTCGTTCGATGTTAAAACTGTTTGAAAAGAAGCCATTGTTAATGATTATACTGTAAATATCGGTATAGAATAGTTTGACCCATTGAATGAGACTTTCACCAAAGTTCATATTTTCTAAGCAAGAGAACATAAATGAATGATCAAGCGAATCGAATGCCTTTTCAAAGTCTGCAAAGAATATTAGACCAGGGTTATTTGAATAGTTGAAATAGTTTATGCATTCTTGTATAAGACGAACGTTTTCACCAATGTAACGTCCTTTTATGAAACCAGATTGAGATTTTGAAATGATTGATGGTAATATTTTTTTTATTCTGTTTGCTGTACTTTCAGTTGCAATTTTATAATCATTGTTTAGTAAACTAATCGGGCGCCAGTTTGATAAGGATTCTAAGTTTTTTCCGGGTTTTGGAATAAGTGATATAATACCTTGTTTTTGTAGCGTAGTTAAGTTTTCGTTGTTAAATGAATAGTTAAGTGAATTAATTAGATGTGTTTTTATATCATTCCAGAATATTTTATAAAATTCGATTGTGATGCCATCGGATCCTGGGCTTTTGTTATTTTGCATTTCTTCTAGGGCTAATCCACATTCATATTCATTAAGCAATCCGTCGCACAGTTGTTTTTCCTCCTGGTTTAAAGCGTGATGTGTATTTTTAAAAAGGGTGTTATTTTCAACATTTTTCCGTTTATAGAGGGTTTCGAAAAATAAACGTTGTTCTTCTAGTATTTGAGTTCTGTTTGTTATATCTTTGCTATTGACTACTAATTTGTGTACAGTTTTTTGTTCACTTCTACGTTTTTCAATGTTTGCGAAAAAAAATTTTTTTTTATTGTGTTCAACATGCTATGCACGTGCTCTTAGTATAATCCATTGAATTGTGTATGATAGATTCCATCTAATATTTTTATGTTATTTCATTTTCAATGTCGGTGGAATCATTTGTGATTGTTTGATGCAATTGTTTTTCAAGTGTTTCAATGGTTTTGATGGTTTCAGTTTCAAGTTTGTGTGCTTCTTTTTCTTTAAATGATGTGTATCTAATTGTTGTGCTACGTATATTTCCTTTAATTACTTCCCATAAGGTGTTTGGGTTTGCATCTTTATTATTTTGAACTGTATTTAATATTTCCTGTTTTATTTGTGTTTGATATTGTGTTTCTAATAAGATGCTGTTGTTAATTTTAAAGTATCCTGGGCCTCTTTCAGGTTGTATATTGTGCAGTTTAAGTTCAACTAGAGAGTGGTCAGTCATAAATCCTGGTTTTTAGCCGGATTTTTTTCGAAAAAATCTCGGCTTATAGATTGATGTTGTCGGGCGGGCGGGCGGGCGGGGTGGCGGCGTGCTCGAAAATGTTAAAGTTCTTATTTCATGGTATAACTTTGGTATGCTTGGACCTAGAGTCTTCAAACTTGACATGAAGGTTGGCCAGGATTAACAGATGACCACTGGTCATTTCAAGGTCATTCATTTGAAGGTCAAGGTCACTGTGACCTTCAATATAAAAAATGTTAAAGTTGTTATAACTTTGGTATGCTTGGACCTAGAGTCTTGAAACTTGACATGAAGGTTGGCCATAACTAGTTAGTAACCACTGGTCATTTCAAGGTCATTCATTTGAAGGTCAAGGTCACTGTGACCTTGAATGTAAAAATGTTAAAGTTCTTATTTCATGGTATAACTTTGGTATGCTTGGACCTAGAGTCTTCAAACTTGACATGAAGGTTGGCCAGGATTAACAGATGACCACTGGTCATTTCAAGGTCATTCATTTGAAGGTGAAGGTCACTGTGACCTTCAATATAAAAATGTTAAAGTTGTTATAACTTTGGTATGCTTGGACCTAGAGTCTTGAAACTTGACATGAAGGTTGGCCAGAACTAGTAAGTAACCACTGGACATTTCAAGGTCATTCATTTGAAGGTCAAGGTCACTGTGACCTTGAATGTAAAAATGTTAAAGTTGTTATAACTTTGGTATGCTTGGACCTAGAGTCTTGAAACTTGACATGAAGGTTGGCCAGAACTAGTAAGTAACCACTGGACATTTCAAGGTCATTCATTTGAAGGTCAAGGTCACTGTGACCTTGAATGTAAAAATGTTAAAGTAATTTAAGTATTGCATTGACAAAAACACGAAAGGTACTTTCCTGTCATTTAAATCAAAAATCCGGCTTCAATGCGGTCATCTCCGACCGCGGAACTCTTGTATGCTACATGTGTCAATTATGTTGCAAAGAGATTCAGATATTAAAAAATAGTCTAATCTACAAAATATTGTTGGTTTTGTGTTTGAGTGCCAGGTGAATTTGCTTTCGTTTGGGTATATTGTACGCCAGATATCTATCATATTATAGTTTTCAATTATGTTATTTAAAATGTTTCTATTTTTAGTATGAGTATAAAGGTTTCCATTCTTTTTATCTAATAATGGGTTCAGGACAGTATTGAAATCACCACCGATTATAATATTTTTATCTTGGTTATTAATTATAAAGGATTGTAATGTTTCGTAAAATGTGGAATCGTCTATGTTAGGGCCGTAGACGTTGATTAATGTTATTTGTGTTTCGTGTATTTTGATATCTATACTTGCTTGTCTGCCAATTATTATTTCCTTAAAGTTATCGACTGTGACCCCTATATTATTATTTATCAGAAAGGCAATGCCTTGTTTATAAGTATGTTCTCCACTGAGATAGATTTCTCCGTCCCATTCATCTTTTAAGGTTTGTGCTAAAGTATGTGTCAAGTGACTTTCTTCTAAAAGGCATATACTATATTTTTTATCGTCTAACCATTTGAAGATTTTAATGCGTTTGTCTTTGTTGTTTAGCCCTTTAACATTTAAAGTATATAATTTAATCATTTAAAAAGGTGGAGGGTGATGTTAATGATAGTTTGTGTGTGCTTGTCCAGTTAGTTTCTATCTTAAAACATGTCCAGTTTGTTTTTATTATAAGACATAGGATGTCCATACATACAAACAAGAATAGGAAACAAAAAATAGGGATACAGAAAGATGAATATTCCATAGATATGAAGGAGTGAAAAGAAATAATCACAAAAATGAGAAAAAAACACAATGAACCACTGGTCCCAACTAAAAAACAAACATAATAGACAGAGAAAAACATAAAAGTGAAAATGACAATGAGTGTAATGGTAGCCTGGCTAAACATTACAAAGATAAAAAGAATAAAAGAACATATGCAATCAGTGGATAGTAAATTTTTTCATTATCTTTCGAACAGTTATGTTGAAATTAAGTATTATTGTAATATTTTTAAGTGCAGATATCAATCAATATAGTGTTATTTAAATTTATTAAGTTGATTTATTTTTAAAATAACAAAAATGTATGAAAGTTATGCTATTTCATTGGACGCATTTTTTTAAATGCAGAAATGAACCAATATAAAGTTAATAAGAAATGAATAACTTTGTTTTTATATTTAACAAAAAAAACACGTAATGAAACACTTTTAGAGTTCTTATGGAAGATTATTGTTAATTTCATGTGATCATAAGATCAAAAAAAAAAACAACGTATAATTGCCATTTACAATTGACTATTTACAAATTACACATATAATAGTAGCATTACACAAAAATCGATAACAGTGGTTATGCGACTGTTGGTTTAAGTTATGTACAATAAGGTAGGCTCTGTTAAATTTCTTTGATTTACAGTTTGCAAGGAAGGAGTTAAACCAAATGATGATAAAATTGAATGTATTAAAAGTTGGCCGGTGCCAAAGAACTTAACTGAAGTTAGAAGTTGTGTTCAATTTTGTTCGTATTATAGAAGATTTATCAGGTCATTTTCTACTAGAGCTGCCCCATTGAATGGACGGATGAGGGCCGGTCAGAAATTTCATTGGGATACGGAGCAACAGGCGTCATTTGAAGATTTAAAGTCTGCATTTGTAAGTGGAGACATCTTAGTTTATCCAAAGGATGAAGGAATGTTTATTTTGGATGTTAATGCGAGTGATACTGGGGTTGGTGGTTGCTTGTCCCAGATACAGTATTGTGACAAAGCAGGATGTGAAATAGAGAAACCTGTATTCTTCGCCAGCAAATCTCTTCCAAAGCGCAGAGATCATACTGTGTTACTCGTCGCGAATTGCTTGGAATGGTTACCTTCATGCACAAATATAGACATTACTTATTGGGACGCGAGGTCTTAGTGAGGACAGATCATTCTTCGTTACGATGGATTATGCCATTCAAATCTCCCACAGATCAAATGGCGAGATGGATGGAGATTATGGCACAATTCAATTTTAAAATTGAACACCGGAAGGGTACCAAACACGTGAATTGTGATAGCTTATCTAGGAGACCGTGTGATCCAAAGGAGTGTGACTGTTATGACGCGAATTCCATACTGGAGAATTAACCGTGTAAAGGCTGCAAAATCTGCTTTGAGCGTCATAATGAGTGGTCAGAATTTGCAAAGGTAGATGATGTCATACCTTTATTTACCAGGAACATTTCCGCTTCCGGGATAAATAATGGAAGTACAAGTTTTCATGCTGTGCGATCATTTCTCTACTATTTGAATATATTGGTTGTGTTTTGAGCCATAATAATCAGTAATGCAAAAAGTGAACTACACAAAATTACTGGTAGTGTTTTGCGTCTCAGGATTCGAGACCGGGAACAGGGAAGTGAACATGGAGTATCTCCGAAAGGGGTGGAAGAGGAACCATTTGATTTGAAATCTAACGACATTGATACTACCCTCAATGTCAGAGACCAGTTCAAATCCTCGCTCTTAGTTGAAAATTCTCCGGAAAAGATCGCGAAATTACAAAGGAATGACCTAGACGTGGGTTACATTATCATCTAGTTGGAAAAAGGTGTTAAACCAACCAGGGATGTTATTGCTGGTGAATCACCAGTAGTGCGTAATTTGTGGCTAAACTGGGACATATTACACTTTAGAAATGGTGTATTGTTTCGAAAACACCCATATAAGGATAAGACAGTAAGAGAACAGTTAGTGATACCTTCATTACTAAAGAAGGATGTTTTGAAATCATGTCACAGTTTAAAGTTATCAGCTCATCTTGGAATAGATAAGACAGTTTTTAAAGTGAAGTCATCCTTTTATTGGTACAGAATGAAAGATGATATCAGGGATTTTATTCGTTATTGTACAGTTTGTGCAGCGAGAAAGAGACCAACGAAACCAGGTCGACACGGACTGCAGGAATATTCAGTCTCGTTTCCTCTAGATAGAGTGTACACGGATCATGAGCAAAGTTGCAAAAGAATGACCCAGCCGTACATGGATCATATCACCTGGTTGGGGAAAAGGCCTTATAAACCAACTAGAAATGTAATTGCTGGTAAATCACCAGCAATTCGTATTGTGGCTAAAATGGGAGATATTACATATACTTAAGGAATGGTGTATTAATTTATGTTCCGTAAACTCCCATGTAGGGACATGAGAGTAAAAGAATGACAGTGGAAATTTAACCTCAGACGTTGCAAGCACCTATTATTTAACACGACAATTTACGATCAATAAAATAACGGAATTGAGATTGTGATTAAGATGAAATACTAATTTCTTATAACGTGGATGCTCTGGAACACTATTTGGATAAAACTTTGAAGAAAATTAGAACCAATAATATAAAAGGACCTTTAGTGATAACAAGAAAAGTTGGGGACTTATTATTTGAGATCAAGTCACATGTGCAAAAATCCAGAAATTAGGAAAGACAATTACGGAAACTACCAATAAATTAGAAGCAATGATTAAGGAGAAAAATGATGAAATTTTGGATGCCATGACAAAAACACTCCAATATCAGCAAGAACTTTTTAACACATATCTAAACTAAAAAAAAAGAAGACGAAACCTTAAAGAACTTTCTAATAAACATCGCAGAAACCACCATGAAAACTTTAAAAAAAATGATTCAATTTCGCCTGTGTATCAGGTCCGCCTCTGCCGCCCCAGACGAGGCAGTCGCGGGTAAGTCGCCCCCGGAGGGTCCACCATGGTCAGGCCACATTGTTGACCATGAGTGGGTAGGCATAATGGATAAATTCCCGCCGTGATGTCCGTGTGAGGCGAAACGACTTGCCAATGATGAACAATTTAATTGTGTTTAATATGGATTCTTTTCGTGTGTATGTGTTTTATTTGTAAATAATGTACATCATTTTTTATTTTGTGTGTGACTGGACTAAATATTCCCAGCGAATTGGATTTACATTTGTGACTGGATTTAATTTCATTAAATTGTGTTATTGCTTATCTGATTCATTCACCAGATATGATAATATGTGATTTTCATTGAAATAATTCTAAAAAGAATCATCTGTTCAAGTATTCTTGGACTTTTCAAATGTTGTATGTGAAAAGAGACATTAAGTACACTACTATAATTTGCATTATTTGTATGATGAATGAAATCTAATGTTTAGGACCATTTCCGAAAATGATGATAATATGAGTATGTCCTTTGTATATATAATTTCATATATTCATTTTTCAGTTTTCGAAAATAAAAAAAAATAAAAAAATAATTCAGTATTACATATATATATATTGAGGCTGTATTTATTATCTTATTTTTTTTCCTCTTTAAGTTAAGGGGGAATGTCATCGATTTATTTGGATCTTTAAATATATATTTTTTTCGCTGATTTGACAACCGGGGGTGTCAAGCTGAGGGGGGAGTAGTATTGCAGTTTTTAAAAATCATACATTTGCTTCTTTATTAGTGATTCTTTTACTATTTTGCATCTAAAATGTTTTTATAGCAATAATGATTATTTTCACTTTTTGAGGTATTATTCATTAATACTAATATCAATATTTAACTACATAAAACATGTGCATGTATCTAAGGTGATAGTTCTTCAGGTAGATTACAATATATTATGTAAACTCAGGTACACCTACAACACTCATTATCAGGTCAGTTCAGGATAATTGCTTATCGATGGGGGATAACTGTTTATCAATGGGTATCTGACACTTCGGTATTGAATGGTCAGGTCCATGATTAAGTACAATTTCAGGTACCCTTAAAGTTTAAGAATTGTTACAGACCTGTTTATCAGGTTAACCGAGGATTCAGGTTAACCGAGGATTCAGGTTAACCTGAAAGTTCGGGTAGGGGTCTAAGTATATAAACCTGAAGTTATATTGAAGGAGGAGGCTTTTGGATGTTTTTCGGGAGTTGTTGGAATGTATCTAAACTTAACATATTTCGTATGTGATTTAAATGTCTAATGTTTGACTTTTGTTGTAAAATGCTAACATAATACGTGTATATAATGTAAATTAACTGTAGTTGTAGAAACAGATGACTTTATTTAATTTTTACTAGCTCGGCTAGTGTACAAGTTACATGGAAATTTGTCCAAATGGACTGGTGGCAGCATCCGTAAATAAGACCACAGGTTCTTGATTAAATTAAAATTTAGTTAAGATAATTTGTGCAAGGTTTAACTTTGATTGCTACCATCGAAGTACTAAATTTTGCGACAGTATTGTCACGGTAATATGCGTTGCTAATTTAAGCATTTTATAAGAATTGATAAGTTACCTTAAATAGTTGTATCAATAACAATATAAAGAAGATCTATATTTTACAACATTTCGTGTCTACATTTCTAATTCACAATCGATGACAATATTTACGTTGGTGCCAGTATTAAATAGTTTACAAAAAAGAACTGCAATTACAGACTTTCGAAGGAAACGCACTTAATTATTAAGTCCTTAATTAACAATAAATAAAGTATTAAAGAAATACCACATTTAACATTGAGCATGGTTCGTGTACTAAAGAATATACAATGGTTATTTTACACCATGTATTCACTGTGTAAAATTGAACCTCGCTATGGGAACTGGGGGCTTAATGCACGTGCTTAAAGTCACGTCCCTGAATGCCCGTATTGCCCGCACAGGCTAATCAGGAAGAAACGTTCCGACTAGACCGGATTTGTTTGGAAAAGACTCTCCATAAGCGAAACTTCAATAACAGCGTAAAGTGTCGTCCCTGATTAGCACGTGCGGATACTTGACGCACATGTATTAAGCCTGGTTTTCCGAGAGCGCGACTCACATAATAGAACTCGCAAAATCGAAACCGGAAGTGCATTTTAAATATTAAGTGACGAGTCGGAGAGTAAATATTTTTGTACTTCATCGCAACGGAATTTCGTGGGAAAATGCGTACGCTTTTATCTTATTTTCTATTGAGATTTCATATTTTCATATTCCACTTGATAAACAAATCGGCATAATAATACAAGACGCATCTGAAAGCAAAACTATACAAGCAGTCATATTGACTGTGTGACCATCTTATTTTAAGGAGAGTTTCGTTTCAAAATCAGTTTAAAGTATATACATTAAAAAGTGTTACAGCTTCAACAAAGTGTCATTGTGGATTAAATTATAACAAAAACACTATTGTAATAAATCTATATTATACATTTCACGGAATATGTTGATATTTCAACTTTTATTTTGAATCGTATTGAATAAATTATACGTTTTCGTCCTTTTCGCAATTTTCACATATATTTTCTTCTATAAGATGCGTTTCTCTTTCGGCCTGTTAAATAGAGAAGATCACCTCATCGTAATTTCCATTTTATGTGTGTATGCACAAAACCATTTTGTTTTCTTCAAATTTGTCAATTTTAAAAATCACAGTTAACATGACAACGTTATGTGTAATATATATATTTATATAATTTATATATAATCATCAATTTGTAACTTTCAATTCAGTCAATATAAATTCAAAGCTTAATCATAATAAACAAAACTTCCCCTACGTTAAACATGTAACCTAAAATGACAATGGCATAGTTCTCAGTTTAAGGGAACGAATTTTTATCAATGTAAATATAAGTTTATGTTGTTAATGCCTTTGTTTAATAGAGAAATATCTTTAAACAAATTGGTTCAATAATTATAGTAAAATGCAATATTCCGGTGATAAAAAAAAATCTCAATTTCAAAATGCCACACACAATGATTCAGTTTGTAAATAAGGACAGCTTCTTTTACTTTTTAACAGTCTTCAAATGTATGGACAGTTTGTCTTTCGACCACTTTATAAGATTCCAAGTGACACTTGTAAATATTTTTCCGCTGTTAAGTATTTTATTTCGTCTATATGTTTCACGTGATGTGTATTGTACAAAAATAAAATCTTTAAAAGATGAAAGTGTCCTCCCTGATTAGCCTGCGGACTGCACGGGCTTATCTGCGACGACACTACGCACATTTATTAAGCCCAGTTTTCCCAGACCAAGGTTCAGAAATGTAAGTCTCTGAAATAAATGGAGACAGTTACTGCGACTGAGGTTGCGTTGATAAACAACGGACTCAAAGCGTCAATCTTTAATTTCTAATATTGATTTTTTACGCGTCCGTGATGACAAGGTGTAATAAAACACATATTCCCACCGATTGTGACGCATGCGGTAACTAGTCCAAAGTTAAATGAGACAACATTTTTCTAATTTCCTCTGAAATCAATAGTAATTAAATTTAGGCTGCACACTACCAGCAACCGTTCTATAGTAACGACGCCTGATTTCTTGTAAAATGGCAAGCTCAACGAAATTCCATATGCAGAATGATAGCGAAGTAATAATCCTTTTGATTTTGTTGTGCACTTCTGTAACCACGTTTCATGGCAATTAATATGCATCGACGAAACATGATTACTTGTAGATGTTTATAATCAATATAAATAGATAAACACGTGTTTGAAATAAAACACGCCAATGCGTTGAATTGATATCCCCCGCCATAAACACATATATATATATAACAATTAAGATTCGTGTTGATATATGGTTTCTGTGATATAGCCCTTACAAGACGGACGGACTTACAGACTGACGGACGAACGGACGGACGGACAACGCCAATTCTATAGCCCTTCGCCTTTGGCGGGGGGGGGGGGAGGGGGGGGGCTGGGGTAAACATATTCACTGTTCAACACTTTTATCCTCCTTCACATTGCAGTATCATATCTTCGGTTTATACACGAGGATATATTAATTCATAATATCGCAGAAGACACTGAGCCAGTGCGTTTTATGTATTTGTAAAATAAGCGCTCAACGCTGATTAATATTTCAGAATAGCATACGTAGATAATATGGTATGACACAATACAAAGTTTTCGGAAACGCATTGTTAGCATAGTGTCTTATTGTCGGGGTGACACACAAGTTAATTCTCGAAAATTAAGACTAGTCTCTGTTTTGCTTATTTAAGACAGCTTTTAATACGTGTATTTCTAAGTAATGTTATAGAATGGTTTGATATATTCGACATATTGTGAACTCAAGTTTAGAGATGCATATGAAACCCAAAAGTGTGTCATAAATGAATATAACCCTTACTTAAACTGCAAGTATGCATGGAATTATAAATGGTGAAAACGTGAAATTTGATCTAATTTATTTTTGTAAGCGCAGTCAAACTATGAACCGTCTACAGAAATCAAACCGTAGCCATGCACGGACCGCTGTAACCAAATCACTTTGGCTGCACTCAAATTAGTACCAAATTTCAACAAGGGCACGAGTCGCGGTGTCAAAAATGGGGGCATAAACGATCACCATTCCCATATTCGCAAAGGCACCAATTTTATCATTAGCAACAACGGTATGATTAATAACAGTGTCGACAATAACAGCGTAATAGAGAGGTCCGTCATGATAATGTTATTACGAATTGGGTAATCGCTTGCTGATCGTTTTAACTTGTCTGGATTTGAAAGACCTATCGCATTCAACAATGTTTGGTTATATTTCGATAAAAAAAATGGTTCTTTTTGGACATGTAAGCACATACATGTAGAATAAAGCAATATTACAAATTCCTTCATACCTCTTTTTTTACTAGCAAAAATGCTCTGTTTAGACAAAAACTATAACCGGGTAGTTATGTATTTTGATTATTCGATTTAAATATATATGTATAAACTTTAATTAAAATTACAAAACACAGTTACAAAATGTGCGTGTTAACCTTTATGTGGTCGTTCCGGCGTCCGGCGTCGCGCATTGTCCGTAGTATGCCGTCCTTCGTCAACTTAAATCTCGTTACCACTTTAGATTTTTAATCCTATCTTGATGAAATTGGGTCAAAATGTTTATGTTTACAATCATTACGCTGGGTTCGAATATTTCGTCCAAAAAGTAAGAAACTAGACCACCAGGTCAAATCTAAAAGGTCAGTTGCGTCCAAAACGCAGGTCACCATGCCAACCTTAATTTTGTTTTATTACCAATCTAGAGACCACGTTCAGAAATCAGTCTTGATGAAACTTGGTAACAATTTTTTTGTCTAGAAAATACATACACAATGTCAAGACTATGTTATAAGCTTGGTCCAGGGGATACAAAAAATGCAAGATCACTTAGTAAAAATTGACTTAAAATACATTTTGGTAATACAATAATTGTTATGAAGTTAATAGGCAAAATTATCTTTACAATTTTCATAAGATTTTTTTTTCACTTTCACAGCAGCGTCCCCTATGGTTGGTGTCAAATACCCTCTGATGACATGTGCAAGGGCCAACCAAACATCTTCAAGGGGTTCGAAACCATGTCGCTGTTAGCCAAACGGTCAATGTGGTTTTTATTAGGGTCATTTCAACCACACGACAATTGTTTTCAGTCTCTTTAGTTATCAAATTGAAAATGTGTACTGCGCATGTCAAAGCCTGGCCACGTGCGCAGTTATAGAAACTGCTTCCGGTCACTGTTTGTTTTTGGAAACACTTCATTTCGGTTCAATCAAACATTCACAGAATCTAATCACGGGTAATTAATGGTACTTGATTTTATTTTGGGTGTATTCTACTGTCCATTGATATTTGTATTGGATATTAGCATATTTAAGCAATGAACCGCTATTAACCATTTGGTGGCGTTTAAACATGGACAATAATGAAGAAGAGCTGACTTTTTCTGATTATATTGCATTATGTGATTTAGTTGCATTTGTGTCTCGCAATTCTTTAAATAAATCCAAAGCTACTCAACTTTAATTTGCAACAAAGAAACAAACATATTGAACGATTTATTGTGTGTACTTAAAGCAAAAAGCATGGACATTTTCACAGATTTTGGCATGTATTGAAGTTTTCCATTAAATGCTTTATCGATACATGTAAACATTGGATCTTAAAAGCTCCAGTAAAAACAAGAATAAAATTAAAGAAAAAAAAGTAACCCGCAACTGGGCTCGAACCACTGACCTTTGGAGTAAAAGACTAACGCTTAGACCACTCGGCCATCCATGTTCATACAATATGCTATGTATTTTATACTTCATATAAGCAATCCTCGTCGTATCACAAAATATAACGACAACAGCAGAACACTCAAAGTTATTCAATCGTTTTGCTTTGCAACGCTTTATAATTTTCAGGATTTTATATCGTCAGAAGACGCATACAATTAATATTTTAGAGCATGGTAAATGTTCAGTATTACTGTTTCCTCACAAATATCATAACTACAACGACAATTTGCGAATTTGAAACAATATCTTTAAATTTTGTCAATTTACCAAACGTCAAAAGGCCCCTTTAACAAAGTTTGCATTTTTGACATAACTTCATTACCTGACAAATCATTAGAATTCTTAAATTGGTCTCATGGGGCAAAGTATGACTTTGACTTTTTAAATCGTACAATCCTATTTACGCGCAGCGTTGATTAGATGTTTTGGAACTTTCAACGCTTAAAAAGACATAGCATTTTGTATTTTTCAACGTCACTATAATCAATTTATCAAGTCAAAACGCCTGCTAAGCGTCGGTTAATCATTCAGAAAGAACGACTTAATCTTGTTAGACAATGAAAAAAATCTTGCTTTGCATACCATTGAGCCAAAATGCATATGCATGTTAATTCGAGTTAAATTCTCAATTTGTAAAGTCACCTTTAAACGAATTATATGTGAAATGCCATTTAAAAAAAAACATAAAACATTTTTCGTCAATTGGGTAAATAATTAATTTAGTTTTAACTTAAAATTTTTTATAAATGAAGAGTTTCTTAGAGTCCATGCTGTGGTATGAATAAATAAATCAAACAAACGTTTTCGTTATCATATCGACGTCTTTTATTCTTCTATAACAAGTTTATCACTTCATGACGTAGCGTTAGCAAACGGCAAATTTCCTCCATATGAAACGCCATATTTAACTTCTAACCTGTAATCTGCGGATGGCAATCTATTTGATTGCGACAATGCGATTTTCTGCCTCATTGGCGCTACAGAATAGCGATTTATTGCTCTACAGATCCGAAGGCGGAGCGAGTGTCAGTGAGGATTCGCCCAGCTTGCTAGGTGGTATCCATGGAATAGACAACGGTTTTATAAAATTACTCTAAATATCAAAGCAAATGGAGGATTTCAAAAGAAAAAGGAGTCTTTAAGACGATAACAGGATAGTCAAATGAAAACAGATGCAGTTCACAGGGCTACATATTGGCGTCCATTTTGTTGACCTAATGACCCGGAAGGTGATTTGCCACGCGACTGCGCAGTAGCGTTTTTATACGGATACCTAATATTGTTCATGTCAATTTGCTAGGTGGAGTCATGATGGGTCTATTAATCGCTCCATCCAACACGGATTTATAAAACACTTCATTAGGAGTGTCTTTAGATCAATATCCCAGCTTCATGATTTTTATTCTGACAGTTTGTTTGTATTAAAAACGCCAGTTTTTTATGTTATTACAAATGACAATTAATCAAGACCATGCGGATGCGTCTTAATTAAAACCGACAACCAAATACAATAACACCACTCGTTTTCTTAGTTTTTCACATTTTGTGTGTGGATTGACACTGATATAAACGAGCCGCATTCGGTGAAAACTGGGCTAAATGCATGGGCGTAAAGTGTCTCCCTGATTAGCCTGTGCAGTCTGTGACGACACTTCCCTTTTTTATAATTATTTGTGTTCAAATGAAGTCGCGTCTGAGAGAAAATCCATAATAAGCGGAAAGTGTCGCACCGGACTGCACAGGCTCTTCTGGTGCCAGGTTTTTCAGAGCGAGATTCGAATAACGATCTTCTGGAGACGATTACACTGTTATGACTGCAAATACATTTTCTGATGACAATATTATTCTAAGGTTTGGATGCAGTTGTAAACTTTCTGAAACAATACACTTAAAATATTTTATATTTCCCGTTTGTATTAAATAAAACAAACGATCGTCATTGCCATTAAACATATTTTTAATAAAATTAAGTGAATGCGTGAATATATAAACGGTGATTCCTCCAGAGCGAATTATTTGTGGTTTAAATGCATTTTTGCATTTTGCAGCGATATAATCATACATGTGTATTCGTGATGTAATGAATGAGAAGTCTATATGAACGTGGTACTTTAGAAGGAAAACAAAGTCTCTATCCTAAATAAGGCTATTGATATTAAAAGAGCGGTCTGCACGTTTAAAGTTCAAACAATGTGATATTTCTTATAACATTTTGTTTGTAATTCATTACAATTTAAAGTTTTGCCATATTTGACGTACGATATGACTCTTACCTCGGGATACATTCGCACATTGGTAACAGAGTAACATGGTTTGCATCGAAATGTGTCAAATAATTGTGTGCGTCGTATATATGTAAGACTGTGTGTGCAAACATACATTATTTGGACTTGTTCTTTAGACAGACAGACAGACAGACAGACAGACAGACAGACAGACAGACAGACAGACAGACAGACAGACAGACAGACAGACAGACAGACAGACAGACAGACAGACAGACAGACAGACAGACAGACAGACAGACAGACAGACAGACAGACAGACAGACAGACAGACAGACAGACAGACAGACAGACAGACAGACAGACAGACAGACAGACAGACAGACAGACAGACAGACAGACAGACAGACAGACAGACAGACAGACAGACAGACAGACAGACAGACAGACAGTTTATTTCAATCCAATAAGGCATTTAAGCCCACGAGGACATATATACAATACAAGTGTTGACGAACAGTGTAGACTAGAATACAAAATTTTAACAAAAGTTGTAGTTGTATGTTTCCAACATTTGTAGAAGATCGCTTTGAGAACAATATTTAAAAAAGCATACATGCAAGATAATTCTGGAACGTTTTCTAAGCATTTAACCAATATTTTTTAAACTATAATACAGTATGTTCTTATCTTAGAGGTTTCTTCAATCAACTACTTTGGGTAGTATAGCTGCCAATATTTATTTTTGTCCTTGTACCGATTACTGGATGATATTCTATTAACAATGCAGAAACATAGAAATTGGCTTTTAAAATGTAGCATACATATATCATAATTTGTTTCGTACTATCAAATATCATCATATAAGCATGATAGTATGTTGTTTAAAGGAAGCATTTTCGGGCTGTATTCTAAACATATGCATCGATTTAACAAACAACGACATAACATACACATTTACATAAGTATGCCATATTACACCACTTTATCTTGCATTAAATGGTTTCTCTACATCAGCCTCTTCGGATATGTTTATAAATTTAGTTCAATTTTACTATTACGAAAAACAAGTAAAATAACCAATCGCAAAGAAACCTTTACATACAAAAATATAATATAGCTTAATTATTTAACATGTATGAGTTATATATCTATCACAGATGGTATTTAACATCTATGGAATTAACATTAAGAGTGCCATAGATATATATGTCTTACCGAAACGAAAATGTAAGACTGATATCATAGGCAACTGCTATCACTAACATCTGTACTTAACAATTTATATCCACTTTTCATATATTTGTCTTACCGAAAGAAACATGTAAGACAAATATTGTGGAAATTAGACTTATAATGACGCGTTATAATACATTAATTGTAAGATCGTGAACTACATTATGATTTAACGAGTGAGACAGACGTTATAGATGTTTTTGTCATATCCATTCATACGATAGAACGCTTATATGGTGTGATATTAACATAAACAGTAGAATTAATTTTGCTTTAACAATTTCAGATAAGTTCACTACGATACTTTAAAGTTGTACAGAGCAACGCTATTATAGCCTGGTAAATATAATAATACAAAGGGTATTAAGGCAACATGTCTTTCTATTAATCGTAATAGAAAGATGCATGTAAATGTAATAATGTAATCGTATTTCACTACAATACATTACAGTTGTAAATAGCAACCCTATCATAGTCTGGTACACTTAACAATTTAAACGGCATAAAGGCCTCATATCATATTTATTATCCGTATTACAAAATGTATATAACAGTAACCAACAATCATGTAAACATAGTTTGCGTATGGTGTCTGTAATATACCAAGGAACATACATAGTACATCAGACATATTAACAGTTTCAGCAGAAACACATAGAAAACATGAAATATATACAATTCAAGTACAAAGAAACACATAGAAAGCATGTATTGACAGTATCACACGAAACACATTGTGCATCAATTTAACCATGTCAATTTCTATACATTACCTCATTTATTAATAATAAATGCTTTATGAATATAGGTTCCTAAGTTTCTAAGTATATTCTCATTTTCTGACTTTATAAGATCTACAAATTTAGCCATGCTAGGTCTAAACCAATATTTTCTGCCAATATATTTTTTCCTAATGTCAGTATACATTACACATTCCATGACAAAATGATATTCATCCTCAATTGTATTGCATCTTGCACATTTTCTATCACTTATTGGGGTACTCAAAGGTCTGGTCCATCGACCAGCCTCAACATGCAATCTATGCGATGAGACTCGAAAACGAGAAAACGATTGACAAAACTTACTAATATTAAAACATTCGAGATATTGTTGAAATCTAAAAGATGAAATTGTGTTGCAGAATAAAGCTCTACTAAAGTGAGTTAATCTGGCGTACCAGTTATGTATAAATTGGTCACCTAATATCTGCTTAACAATATATAGAAACATGTCATTATTACCTACACCTTGAAAAGTTCAGGCATCAACAAAACCAAGCGAACATAATAAGTTCTTCAATAAGGAGCACCAATTTGTTTTATTGTGATAATATTCTAAATCATTCTTTAATATATTATACACAAGAAGAATATACTTATTTTCTTTCGTTTGAAGAATTCGTAACCAATATTTAATAGCCTTATACATATGAATAGTTTTAAAATATACTCTGCCTAATTCGCCATATATAAAATCGTTCTGAGTAGTTTTCTTCACACCAAGCAGTTTTTTTGCAAAATCTCATATGTAATGCCTTAATTGATAAGTCGTTCGCGAAACAACATTTTTCACAACAATAATTCAAAATTGGCGATACAAGCTTATCAAAAAGTTCCAACTTGTGTTTTGGCGGTATATAAGTAAATTTATACAAGTATTTATTCATAGTAAAAATGGATTTCTGTGCCTGTCCGGCCAAAGTACTTTGTGCGGTACTAAGCGAACCCCCTGTAGTAAAAACCACACCTAAATAACAGAATTTGTTAACTATTTCAATTGGTTCGCCATTATAATAAAAAGCAATGTCATTTAAAATAGAACTGCCTTTTTTTAAATATCATAACTTTTGTTTTAGCTACATATACCTTCAGTTTCCATGTTAAACAATAATCATATAATATATCAATACTACGCTGTAATGATTCAGCCGAATTTGCAAAAATGACAATGTCGTCGGCATGCAGTAACATAAATATCTTAAACATATTAACATCTATACCATCTGCATTGTTATGAATAAACATATCTTCTAAATCATTGGTAAACATCGAAAATAAAAAGGGAGATAAGCACTCCCCCTGACGTACCCCAAGAGTGCATGTGTATTCATCACTTAACTTATTGCAATACTTAACTCTAGACTTAACAGAATCGTATATTGACTTAACAATGTTGAGTATATGACCTCTAAGTCCCAGCTGTATCAGCTTAAACCAAACATTTTCACGAACCACATAGTCAAACGCTATAGTATAATCAACATATAATGTATAGAGTTGTTTCCCTTGATTCAGAACATGTGTTATTAAACCGTGAAGCACAAATATATTATCTACCGTACTCATATTTGCCCTAAATCCTGATTGGGCTTCTATATACACGTTATACTTTTCGGCCCATGATTTCAATCTATTATCTATAATCCTAGTAAACAGCTTACCTAAACTACTCAATAAAGTTATACCACGATAATTATTCACATTATTTATACTGCCTGTTTATGCAGTGGAATCACAAAGCCTTCCGACCATCGCTTAGGGAAATATGCGTTTTGAAAAATCTTATTAAACAATGTACATGTATAAAAAACGTTCATCAATGCATTTTTACCGACAGTAAACATTTCGTTTATTAAACAATCAAAACCACCTGACCTGTTGGTTTTCAACTGGTTAATGGCTGCTGTTATTTTCGTAATAGTTATACATGTGTTTAATTCACTGAACATAATTTTAAATTCATCATTTTCGTACCTATCAATAAAATACATGATATAGAAATCTTTAGAAATCTCGCTTAAGATAACAATTTTTCGTTATGCAGGTTACAAGTCAGTGAATCGATGTATACACATGCGTTTCCCTCCTGCAGTAATGGCGCTTATTCCTATTAATTTAATGAATGAGACGCGCTAACGGAATACATGGCTGAGCGTTAAGTATGGTCCCCGATTAGATTGTCACTCTGGGACAAAATTGTACGCACAAGAATGATGACCCATTTTCCCAAATATAGGACAAAAAATCCGGCGTAAACACTTTAAAATGATTTGCAATTATATCCGTTTTGTTTACATGTGCGTTTATGAAATTCATATGGCTATTCACATATGTTTAGTCGGTTTATTAGAACTGATTACGTTTATACAGGCTGATCTGGAGATGCGCTGGCCCGGATGGCATAAGAACCATTTCCGCACGACGCGTATATACATATTTATTCCTTTCTAGACTCACGTGACGCGGTATGACCTTGACCGAAGAGACCACGTACCTGCCGTCGATGGGGAGCAGCAAGGGGGAGCTGGACCCGGAAGTGCACTGGGACATCAACGACAACATCCTGCCTCTGGTAAGCAGATACGGGAACTTTCACGTTATAAAGGGAGAGAAGTGGTTAAGTGCATTAGGAGTAAACAGAGTCATCTTTCTTGAAAAGATATAACGCTACTACACGAATACTTGTGCCATGAGGGTGCTGGAATCGGATGTTATTAGAAATATATTTTAACGAGGTTTATTTGTTGCCAGCTTTCGATCGTGAAAGTAATTACATGTATAGTAACATTTAACTACAAAAACACGACATGTGATCAAGAATTAACGTTCTAAAGGGGTATTTTAAGGTAAATGTATACATATTAAGAAGTGCTTGAGCAGTTTTGCAGTCTTATTATATACAATTTGTTGGTCTTTATTTAATGCAAGTGACCTATTGCCAAAACAGTACAAAAGAGCACAATACAAAACAACATTAACACATATAAGAATAAAGCTGGGGTCACCGCCTTGGAACGGTCAATGCAAACCATTGGGGGTTAAAACCGGTTTTAGAGCGCTCAACCTCACACTTGACTTATCAATATTCATGATACATATGCATGTAAATAAAATTTATGAATGATTTCTTCCACATGGTTTTGTAAGAACTGTAACGTGGTCTTGGACGACTAAATACTTAATATACAAGGGAAAGAATTAGGCATATAAATGGACCGTGCTGAGTGAAAATAGAGTTTAATGCATGTGCTTAAAGTGTCGATCCAGGTTAGCATAAGCAGTCCGCACAGGCCTATCAGGGCGACACTTTCCGCTTTTTTTCGTTTAAAAAAGTCTCCTCTTAGCAAAAATCCAGTTAAGGCGGAAAGTGTTTCCCTGGTCAGCCTGTGCGGACTACACAGTCTAATCTGGGACGACACTTTACGCGCACGCATTAAACCGAATTATCACAGAGCGCGGCTCAAATTCGTGTTTACAGCAGGCGATGGGTACACTCATCTTTCGCCAAAAAGACCCACAAGAGAGCGAAAATATATCAGTATATAATTCAATTGCACTTCTATGCTACTAAATGTATTTTCTTGAACGGGGGCATGCTGGTACCTTTTCATTCCTCCCAAGATCCTCTCGTGCACCATACTTCCGTAATCATGTGTTAGAAAGAGAATATATTTAAAAATACATGTAACATGATTGGTATATGATGGCGACACACAAGCATTTATAATTTATTTTCACAGTCTCATGTGTAGTAAACATTCAAGATCTAAATCTAGATTTAAAGCGCTGCCAATCTCATGTTTAAAATTGCTACTCCTCTAGTCATCATGGACATGTTGTTTGTAATATTTAAATGTAAATATTTTTGGCAAACATTAAATGACAAACGAGTATTACAATCACTTAAATTGAACTCTCTGTATTTATATTTAACAATGCGCACTGTTACCCTGTTAAAGAAGAATTGAGTAATAGTATTGTCCCGCGGTTTGCATACATCAAGGAAATCGTATAGTCAGGTTGCAAATTCCATCTCCCAGTTCGACAAGCTGGAGGAGTTCCGGGAGTGGCCAGACGGGAGCTGCCGGCACGTGTACCACGAGGAATGCGAGGACGCGCGGCGTCACGTAAGCGGCTGGGCCATGCGCAATACGAACAACCACAACGCTATGATCCTCAAGAAGTCGTGCCTGGGGGTGCTCGTCTGCAGCCACGACTGCGCAGGCGCGGACGGGGAGAAGATCCATCTCCGGCCTGCCATCTGCGACAAAGCGCGCCGGAAGCAGATTGGTAAGCGAGTGACGTACTCGAGTGGTTCTGGGTGAAACGTTTACAATAAAAAGTGGAGAAATTAATTGATTGATGCCGCCTTTAAGAGTGGTTTGCAATTACATAAGGATCTAACAATAAGAAAGCGATTTCAAAATAAATTGAGTCATCAGTTTCCATAAAACTTCTTCTTAAAATATAAATATCATTCGAAGAAATATTGTCATTTTATTAGTTACCTATTCGGAATATTCTGGATTCAATCGTTATCGATCACGTAGCCAAACGTAAAAGTAAAATCCGTTTAAAACGCCGTTTTTTGCACATTACAAGAGAAATTATTGAATGTATGAATTATAAATAATAATATTTATTGATTCCGGTGGTAAATAGAGAAATGTCACTGGATTGTAACTGATAATTGACTGTTTCAAACAGTGAAAACTAACAGTGAATATTATCGATAATGTTCAATGTTTTATTGTAACATTACGTTTGTATTTCATGAAGTCATTATTTTAATTATCCAGTTCAAATACAAAAATAATCATTAAAACGCATAAAATAAAAATAAAAATTGTTTGATTCGCTTGAATATCGATATTAATTAACTCATGATCATAGAAAACATTTTTATTTTCTATAATCACTCGTGAATTAAAATTTAATTCCATCCAACTCAACAAAAAGCCTCTATATGCATCATTTTATTATCTATTTCGCAGGCAAGATGTGCCCAAACGCGAACTGCTCCGGCGTCCTAGACCTTCTCCCGTGCCGGGGCCACAGCGGATATCCGGTGACCCACTTCTGGCGTCACCACCGCGGCGCTATCTACTTCCAGGCCAAAGGTATTCACGACCACCCCAAACCGGAACTAAAGGCCTCCGCAGAGGCGCGCCGTCACCAGCGGACGCTGAGGAGTCAAAAGATGGCGGAGGTACGGACTTCCGCTTGGATTGCAATTATACTGGTTACAGCATACTTTCTGCTGTTAAATTTAAGTTTATATGTCAATAACCTTACAATATTATATTCATAACACAGAAGCTACTTGTACTTTGAAATTTAAAGTTCTAATGCACTCGTATTACCCTCCATTTCGATGTCCTTCAAACACTTCGATAGACATTCCGCAAGGATCCCTTTTTGCGCATGCGCCTTATATGGAAATCATTGTATGGGGGGATGGGGGTGGGTAGGGGGAGGACTATTTTCTTTTCTTATTGTACATAATTATGTCCTCTTTCACCCGTGCAGTGACTTGACATACGATGATGAAATTGATACATCTTCATAAATAAGGTGATAATTTATGACAGTGCTGTAATTTTAGAATAGCGTGTCATAGATTGTATCGATATTCTAGAGTGTTGTCCCGAGAAGAAAAGATTGTTATATTCTGAATGTTAAATTAAATGACGAATTTATTAAAAAATATATTCCGACAAAAGCATAAAAACTATACTTGTGCTTAATTTGACCGAATTTCTTTATTATTTGCAGTTTTTATACAGTTTACATTTGATTATCATCGCTCAGGCATAATTACTAGTAATTCAATGTTTTATTCTGCTTTCGATCTGTTTAAATACAGTTAATAGACAAACCACTAAATTTATTCTACACATACGTTAAAAGTATCCGTACTTCCGAAATATTAACAACTGTAATATAAATACCATATATGGACATCTTTAGTGGATCATGATACATTGATATATCTATAGCGGGCAACGGAACATGTATATGAGACGTGCACTGTGAAAAGGGGGTAAAAAGTGCGATAGCATGTGCGTACAGTGTCGTCCCAGAATAGCCTGTGCAGTCCGCACAGGCTAATATGGGACGACACTTTCCACTTTTATGATATTTTTCGTGAAAAGAAAGTCTCTTCTTAGCAAACATCAAGTTTAGGCGGAGAGTTTCGTCTCTGATTAAGCAGTGCGGACTGCACAGGCTAATCTAAGACGTCACTTTACGCAGAATCATTAAACCCCGTGTTCGCAGAGCGAGGCTCATGTGTATTCATCGTTATCACTGTTAGCGATGTTTGGTTTCAGCACTTCGGAGTCGGCAAGGCGTTCCGTCGTCATGACGATGATGCATCTTCTAAACGCCACCTTCTTACACCAGGTGGGTTATGGGGTCGAAGTTAGGAGCATTCAGTTATAGTGGTATCTTCTTTATACACTTTAAATCAGACCAACCGCGCTCAGAAAAAACGCACTTAATGCAAGTGCGGACAGTATCGTCCTTATATTTGCATGTGCAGTGTCCGCTTTTATAGTTTTTTTTTGTAATATGGCAGTTTTATCTGAACAAAAATCCATTCTAGGCGTATTGTATCATCCTTGATTATGATTCGCGTTTCCGAGAACGGGGATTGAACCCGAGTCGCCTAGGTTAGAATTGCATGCTAATTGAAGTGCCCGATACATTCCTCTGTAGTTTAAATCTATTTATTTTAGCTCGATTGCATCGAAAAGCATGGCGCTTACTTAAACGCTCTTGTGTTCGTTTCCCAATGTAAAACCGATACTTGCTGTCTATGGGCGAGATATAAAGACCGCTCTCACTGTGGAGATCAAACCCGTGACCTCGCGGTCGCTAGTCAGACATCATACCCACTACGCAACGGAGACCAGTGCAATTGGCTTCTTAACTATTTACATACCGTTTATTCACGGCAATCTTTGTGATGGGCTTCTTGAGTATGTACGTACCGAAACAAACTCATGCTGTAATTGCAACTGTATGGCAATGACGATGAGTGTTTATATGCTTAAGTCAAATAAACTTATTTATTCTGTTCTGGTATTTCAGAACGCGACGACGTCTGTTCCTGTCCGCCCTTTGAGTGCACGTGCAGCAATTGGGTCACCCATAGCAGCCCCCGTACCGCCAACTCGCCGCTGTTCTCGCCTTCACGGCTCAGCCGCTATCCACAGGGCGTCTGTGATATTCCCCCGGTAGCGGGGATGCAGTCCCTCTCGATAGAAATAGGGCCGAATAAAAGGGCGTATCACCCGAATAATGCAACGCTGTTTCCTAGCGACACCTTTGCGCCGTCGCACTTTCCCAACACGAGCGCGCTTCACTACCGAAGTATGACCTCGCAGTCTGCCGTGTCGATGCAGGGAAGGGCCCCGGACCATGCGCAATTTCCGGTACCTTCAGATCGCAGTTACGGCAGACAAGACGCTTATAGCAGACGATATTGTGACCAGCTTGACACATTCGACTACCCACACCGAAAGACTTTAAAAAGAAACAGACAATTTTTCGACTCCGCGAACGCGTTTGATAAAATCTACAATGACTGCTATAACGTTGACGCGCTAACTAAGCGCATAAAATCCGAAATGCCTTCGAACCCACCTGACTGCTCCAGACTTCTGGTCGATACGCATGACTCATCGTCGTGTTACGGGAGTCAAACTTTACAGTTCCATGGGTCCGCCTCTGAGCTGGACGACAGCCTCGACCTTTTATCCAGCCCGTTCGACACCGATTTCTACACCTCTATGATTCAGCGCCTAGATTCGGCCGCCTCGGTCGGCGATATGAACAAGGGCTCCAGTGCAACATTCAGTCCTGATCAAAACTCGCAACTAGCTAATAATACTTCAGTGCAAACGTCTGCCGAACTGAAATCAAGCAACAGGTTCAGTGACAATGGTCGTCAAAAAGCTGGCATTGCGACGGACCGGAGTCAGTGCTCAGTACAGCAACAATCTTATCAGGACAGTGGCATTACTAGGGGAGACAACTCGGTCACCAATGACAACGCTTCGCATTACGCAAATCCTAATTGTTTCCCTTTGTACTCGCAGTGCATGATGGCCGACGTAACGAATCCAAGCTGCACTTACGACTTCGATCAACGATTTTCAGGCCAATCTCCGTTATCGTCAGCTTCAAATTTCTGTAACCATAGTATAAATATTACGCTGAGATATAAGTAATTAAAGTATCGTGTATATGCGTCCAAATGGTTTATTTGCTAATAAAACATAATAATTAAATCGCTCTTGTTGATTGGTGAATTTTTGAAATCGTTCTTTTTCTGTTTATTTTTTTATTAATTTATTATACCTTTACACAGGTACTTGATTTTGGTTTGGTCCTTATGAATGTAATTAAACATAAAATAAAATATTATTTCATTACATATATAAGGACCAATTTTTTTTAAAGAACCTGTGATACCTTAAATGGTGCTTTTCACAGATTTTGGCATGTATTGAAGTTTGTCATTAAATGCTTCAAATTGATAAATGTCAACATCGGATCTAGAAAGATCTACTAAAAAACAAGAATAAAATGACAGAAAGACAGACAGACAGACAGAATGTTTTATTGACGTAAACTTTACAGTTTTTAGTCATTTACAAAATAGTTACATGTATACAAAGCATTATGTCAACGTGATAACAAATAAGAATATTTAAATATCATATTGATCGCGTAAAGATCATATTCATACATACATGATTTTAATTAATAAGTTGTATATAATAAAGATTTGTTTTAAATACTAATAAGAAACAAAAAAACAAAAAAACAATAAAATAGTATTCGTGTTTCTCTAGATTAACATATACAGATGATGAAAACAATTATTTGTTATTAACTTTCATAGAAATATTGGAGGATGAAAACCATAAATATAGTTCAATTATTTTAACGTTATACAAGACAACTTGATACGGAAAAAATGAAGAAAAATTAGTTAGTTAATATTTTAACTAATTTGTTCAAGATAAGTAAAATTTGATCATGCGTTAAGGCTATAAGTGAAGTATTTGAAATATACTAAACTGTACAACATATATAATTTAAAAACAAAAGGTAATTGTACAAAATTTGAATAATTTTTGTACATTTTACAAAATATGCAACAATAATATTTAAGTTGTGCTAGGCTAACATATTCAGATGATGAATAAGGTGAATGTACTAAGAACTTTTACAGACGAATGTTGAGGATGAACATAGTACGACCATCAAACATTAAAAAGACGTGTTTATTTACCCAACTACTAGATGAAGGGAAATTTATTAGTTAATATTTGAATATCCAGGGTTAGTTAGCTAAAAGACAAAAGGTAACCCTGAACTGATCTCGAGCCACTGATCCATGGAGTAAAAGCCTATCGCTTAGACCACTCGGCCATCCATGCTCATTCGAACCACTGATCCCTGGAGTAAAAGCCTATCGCTTAGACCACTCGGCCATCCATGCTCATTCGAACCACTGATCCCTGGAGTAAAAGCCTATCGCTTAGACCACTCGGCCATCCATGCTCAGGCTGTATTTTATACGTTATATGCAATCGTAGTGTCACAGAATATAACGACAACAACATAACTCTCCAAATTATTCAATCGTTTCGCGTTGCAACGCTTAATATTTTTTAGGTTTTTAAATCGTCGAAAGATGCAAATAATGGATGTTTTAGAGCATGGTAAATGTTCAGTATTACTGTTTCCTCACAAATATCATAGCTACAACGAAAGTCTGCGAATCTGAAACCATTTTTTTTTAAATTTTGTCAATATACCAAAAACTTGAAAAGGTCCCTTTAATCTCAAAAACTGTGCCAGCGATTTTCACACATCAGCGCATTTCAGAAAACAGAATAAGATACAACATATACGAGTATATTTTTTAAATCTATATTTCTAATGTATTTGAGTCAATACGTTAGAAAAAGCATGGAAATAATAATGCAAGTAATGCATATATTGTTTGAGCAAGTAAAAAGAAGGTTAAAGTCTTATTATCAGTAATTATTACACAATAATACAGATGTTGGAGGAAGAACGTCTCATTATCAGTAATTATTACACAATAATACAGATGTTGGAGGAAGAACGTCTCATTATCAGTAATTATTACACAATAATACAGATGTTGGAGGAAGAACGTCTCATTATCAGTAATTATTACACAATAATACAGATGTTGGAGGAAGAACGTCTCATTATCAGTAATTATTACACAATAATACAGATGTTGGAGGAAGAACGTCTCATTATCAGTAATTATTACACAATAATACAGATGTTGGAGGAAGAACGTCTCATTATCAGTAATTATTACACAATAATACAGATGTTGGAGGAAGAACGTCTCATTATCAGTAATTATTACACAATAATACAGATGTTGGAGGAAGAACGTCTCATTATCAGTAATTATTACACAATAATACAGATGTTGGAGGAAGAACGTCTCATTATCAGTAATTATTACACAATAATACAGATGTTGGAGGAAGATTTAGATGTGGAAGATTTGCAAAGTTCGAGTCATATAAACTTTTGAACGAGGATCTCCATCTCAAATTTATATTATTTTTTATGTTTAAATGCATCAAACTTATATTAATTGTATTTTTGTAAGGACATATGTACGTATAGGTTTTGAACATACGCATTTTTTGAGGATCAAATTTTTACCTGTATTTTTAATGTACATGTATTTATAATCCTTTTCACTCAAGTAAAAGATGACAATGTAAATGGTAAATTTGTGGACGATTTTAACTTTATTACATTTGGAATTATATATTTTATAAAAAATATGTTAAAAAAGCATATAAATAGTTCATGAAAATGTATCCGAAATACGCCAACCGCTTCCAAATGTAACATTAATTTGTTTACAATATCGTGGAAAAAATAAACTTTTTCCATCAAATTAATATGTTTAATAGAGCAGATTTTTTTTTAATGCTCATTGAAAAAAACATTCGCAGTAGCAATTTTCTAATATGTATTCGTAATCAAATTGTTCATAATGAAATTCGTGGGTTTCGTTGACATCAATAGCCTTCCGAATATATGTTCCGCAGTTGATTGTGTGTATTTGAGATTTATTTACAGGTCGTCCAGCGTCTTCTCGACTACAGATGTATCGACCTGCCCCTGTGACCCTTCAGGGGAGAAAATAAGGTCATATTATACATAATAGCACGATGGCCAATGAGACCTTAAAGTGACTAGATGTTGTTGTTGTTGTTTTTTTTTTTTTTTTTTTTTTTAATGGATTATGTAGTGGTTTGCCTTTTATCAAAATGGTTTTTGCAGTATTCCTATTATCTCTAGATTATCATTATCCTTATTGGCATTAATGTTAATTCCTTATAGTTTGTGTGTGGTTTTTGTGCTCTCCGCCGCCCCAAGAGGTGTTAGTGGGGGTTCGAGCGGGATACAGAGGGCGCCCCGATTCCAGAGGCGCTCCTGGTTCTTTTAAGTGCCCGGTGTACAGCACTGATACACTGCACCCCCGTTTAACGTCCCTCGCGGAGGACTTGTTAGTACATAAACATAGATTAGTACAGATATTACTCTATTGCCCTGTGTCTTGGTGTAAATTCACATGGGCTCTCTCTGTTGTGCTGGTGGATATTGTCAGGTGTTTAATGGTGTTGCAAGGGTCAGAATAGTTTTGAAGTTTAATATAGTAGAAAAGGGGCTGCGTTTGTGTGGTTGGACCGAGATGACTGGTTGGTATTTGGTGGTACAGGGAGGACAATATCTGGTTCTACACTTTCTTTCTTTGGGAGACAATTTTCACGCGCCTTTATTTGTTTTTGAGAAAGAGAGAGAGAGAGAGAGAGCGCACGTTCTTCTTCCTGTTTATATTGCTAGTGGTTACACAGATGGTAATTATATGTATTAGTGCATTTTGTTCAGGAGGGAATAGATCTGGGATGTTAATGCTGACCATCCCTCTAATTCGATCTGATCCTCATAGTGACAAGGGTAATACGTGCAGGTTAGCAATACAAGGTTTACAATTCAACTTCAAACGTAACAAGGCACAGGCATGCAAGGAAAAAACTTACACTACTCTACAAGAAAACATCACCTACGCTACAGTAGGGGAAACAACAACAACAAATACCGTCACCATTCTCTTTTTATTTTTATTTTTGTCATGTTGGGTATGTCATGTCAACGGGACCAGAGTGCACGGATGTCATGTCAACGGAGCAAGAGTGCACGGGCGAGAGATATCTCTTCAGGCGCGCCCTCTGGCCCAGCCGACACGCTCTACTCAACATGTTTAAGTCTTGTACATATGGGAAAAATGTTAACTAATCACATTTAATTACAACAATATTTACACCTATAGGGGTTGCACTGTGGGTAAATTTGCCCACGTGCGCACTTACTGCGTCTTCCGATCCTGCGTGGAAGTATGTTGTCTGTGTGCTTTTCCCCTACCTTCGTCGTTGTTGCTGATTACAGCTTAAGAGGAGGAAAGCGAGGGTGTCGCGGAACCCTGGGTTTTGTTACCTAGAGCGCTATTTGGTTGTAAAAGAAGGCTTAGAGCTTATCCATAGTGGTCGAAAGGGGCCAAGTGACATATGTATTGGGGGGGGGGGGGGACGTACCCTTCCGTCTTTTTAGTATTATTAGTCTTTATCTATTTATTTATTGGTGTAATTTTCCTATATATCATAAAGCGCAGACGAGGAAACCGCGAACGTTCGTTATAGACAGCTCCCTCATCTTTGCCTTGTTTATAGTATTGTTTATTTATGTATTGACGTCAACAAGGTGTTATTGGACACTGCATTGTAATGTACTACCAATCCAAAGTACATTTGGACCCCAAATACAAATATAGGTTCTCGGCGTGCACATTACATGCAGTGTCTCTATATCTATTTATTTGTTGATGCAATTTTCCCCTTGTCATAAGTACATAAGATAGTCATTATTAATTGATTGATGAACATATAAAGTATTTATCCCTATCGAGGTCAGCAAACGTCTGAGATTCCATTCTATACATAGATGGTGACGTCACTACGTTATTGTCACGTTATTATCTGAAAGATCGTTTGTTGACACATTGCTGAGATTCTTCTTAGTGTGGACATTCTTTGCTACTTAACTTCTGTTCCTTACGCTGCGCACTGGACACAGTTTCACTTTGTGCACTTTGATTTTAATAGTGACTGGGTCGAAAACTGACCTCACCAGACACTCGAACCTTCAACCACCTTCTCCATATCCGAATTCCCTAACCAATAGGCTATCGGTGCAGTTTATATTTCGTATGTCTTATAATCAAACAACTGGAAGGTGTTAACGTGCTGATGAGACTAGAAACAGTTCTTACAATACTTAAAATACCATTTATGCTCTGTCATATAAAACAACTGTACGTTTTGTTTTTCAAATACATGTTTTTCTCAAGTATATACGTAGTATGAGTAATGTTATTCTACAAATAACCCCAATTCCTTAAAGATACGTAACCGTTGTTTTTCTGAAAAAAAAAACCCACTAAAAACAACAACAAAAGCAAACAAAAAAGTCAACAACAACAAAAACAGAAACTAGTACGTTGTATCATTCATGAAATGAGTGACACGCCCCACATTTGTCCTTGACAGCAGGTATGTGTACACCTGATGACAGCCACTTCTTCATGCCATCAGTGACGGTAACCAGGGGCGTATCTTGCATCAAATATGACGTTTAATCTACGGGAGTGTGCGGGGTGATCGTTGAGCGTAATAAATGTACGAAACTAAATGAATAAAAGATATCATGAAATATGACTCTTATGTATGTGTTAATTTCATGTGCACTTTCAAAAGTTCAAATTGCAGCGATTGGAAAGCCTATCAAACTGTATTATTTCATGAAAAGATAACCTGAAATACAGTTTATCTTGCTCGTATAACAACAGCAGCAGTAGTAGTAGACGTTGTTGTTGTTGGTGGTGGTTAAATTGAAAATTGAAATAGTAAGTAACGCTTAGTTGTTGTTGTAATTGTTGATGATGATTATGTTGATGATGATGATGATGATCATGATGATGATGATGATGATGATGATGATGATGATGATGATGATGATGGTGGTGATGGTGATGGTGGTAGTGATGATGATGATAATGATGATGTTATGATGATGATGATGATGATGATGATGATGATGATGATATGATGATGATGATGATGATGATGATGATGATGATGATGATGATGATGATGATGATGATGATGATGATGATGATGAAGGAGAAGAAGAAGAAGAAGATGCTGATGATGATCTGGTTGTTGCTGTTTCTACTTTTGTTGTTGTTCGTGTCTGTTTTTATTGTAGAAGTATTTATAGGAATTTTACTTGTATGAAACGTTTGGCTTTCATGATATTCAACAATTGCGACGTTGTTCACATCAATACTATCGGGTTACTTATATAAAGCAGTTATAGTACACCAAACAAGTCGGTCGACTTGCCCAAAGTCAAGGATGACCTATTGACCAACTACGAAATTTATGACTCTCATTAATTCACATGACGGACAGATGGGGTTTAGAGAGTTGGACAGTTTACTGTAATGTGTTCTATGTGTTATGCGCCGAAATGCCTATCTTTAATTTGTAGACGAACGCGTGCACTTTAAATTGTCAGGATTATAAATGACATATATATAGATGACAAAAAAAACATACAAAAACAAAATAAAAATCTATCGTCATATAAATGTTCATATGTTCATAACTACATTATTTGTTTGTATGCCTGGCCCGATTTTCAAAAAATCCTAAGTCTGCTTTAAGACTGACTGACCAAAGTCGTTAAACAAAATAGCATGTATGTTCTTTATTTCACTAATAGTGGTCATATAAAGCTGGTCACATTTCAACAACATAATATTTTCGCATTTAAAGGTGCCTTTTCACAGATTTTGGCATTTTTTAACTTATTCATTAAATGCTTTATATCGATAAATGTAAACATTGGATCGTAAAAGCTCCAGTAAAAAATCAAGAATAAAATTAAAAAAAGGAAAAGAACATTGCCCGGACCAGGTTTCGAACCAGTGACCCCTGGAGTCCTGCCAGAGTCCTGAAGTAAAAACGCTTTAGCCTACTGAGCTATTCCGCCGAGTACACTTAGCAGACGTATTTTATACCTTACATAAGCAATCTTCGTAGTTTCACAAAACTTAACGACAAAAACAGAACTCTCCAAATTATTCAATCGTTTCGCGTTGCAACGCTTTATAATTTTTAGGTTTTAAAATCGTCAAAAGATGCATATAATGGCTATATTAGACCATGGTAAATGTTCAGTATTACTGTTTCCTCACAAATATCATAACTAAAACGAAAATTTGCGAATCTGAAACAACTTTTTTCAATTTTGTCAATTTACCAAAGCGTGAAAAGATCCCTTTAATAGCAATATTAAATATGTTAGCGCAATTTATTTTTCTAAAAATAACGTCATAACATTATTATTATTTAATAATGCTAATACTAATAATAATAACAATAATAATAATGATAATAATAAAAATGATAATAATAATATTATAATAATAATTATTATTATTATTACTATTAAATAAAATATTTGTGTTATTATTCTACAATCCCACCTAATTAACTCAGTTGACTTGCGTAAATTGGGGCGGCTTTTGAATCAAAGACTCTATAGGTCTTTGTTTGAATTAAAGCTGCGATTTCCTGCTATATGTTTTCTACAGAAAGAAATTTTAATTTTGACGTCGTTTTGTGATGTTGGGAGAAATCCGCCTACAGGTAAGCACGTGACTGCGCTTTTGAACTGAATCGAACGACCTCTCCTGTGCCGTGTGAACACGTTACCTAAGAAGTAACGTGCCGTGTGAACATTTTTGCGCACAATTCAAATGGCTTTAGGTTCGTGTGCAACTACTAGTAAACAATATAATACTGCCGTGTTTTTATCATAATTACAGAGCGACTTTGGATACCGAAGATATTGTCGTGTTCATTAAAAGAAACAAGAATTTTTTTCCATCATGAGTGATCCATGCAACTGCCTTACAAGTAAGTTTATGTTATTGCGTTATTTGTTTTTCTTGTTTACAACAAAGGGCGTGTTAAGCGGTGATGCAATATTGCTTGGCGTAGAATTGTTTTTAAGTCACGTTTCCCGCGTTAACCACTTTTAAAAAGAATTAAATAGTTCTCTATGTGAAATGCTTCAGTGTTTCTTAACGAAAATTGTTCTTTTACCGCAGTGAATTAAAAAAATGTATATAATATATATTTATAATATCTTTATAAATATATGTAAAGTATTCAACGGCAAAATTTCCTGAACAACAGCATGGTCATTAAACTATAGAGAAAAGTTACGTTTTAAAAGTTAAAACGTAATGAATTGTGTAACAGAAAAAAATTTATCTTTCAGAAAATCATACATATTATAGCAATAAACCAATATTATCCTTTCATTTAACTAAAACCATAAGTTCTATCAAACGCTCTCGGAAATGATAACTTTAATGCTCTCAAAATGCTCAAGCATGCTTGGTCACGGGTGAAAAATGATGAGAACTGCTAATACTAGTTATCATTATGTTGGTATACATTCATTGGCTAGTGTCTTTCAAAGTGTTCTAGAACATATCCACAACGGAGAGTGCTTATGCAAGAATTTGTAGAATTATCGGTGTTTTTACACAAACAGTTGCATGCCAATTAGTGTTTGCTGTGATTTATAACTTGTCAATGGACTAGTAATCGAGGTGAAATTTGCTTAGCTTCTTTGTAATGTTTCAGGATTAAATGCGTCAAAGTGGATTTGCACGTGTCCTAATTTTTTTACTGCTTTCCATAACTATAACGATTGCGGATAGTTTCTTTAAAATAATTTGTTTTATTTGTTTTCCTTGTTTATTCATGTATTTATAGTATTTGGGGGAATTTTTCATTATGGCTCCCGTGTCTCAACCAAAGATCTTAAAGTTTCTAATCATAAGATTGATCCTGATTTCAATATCATATTCACAATTACGTAACGACTTCACTTTAAATTCTCCAACTTGCCGATGTGGTCTCATGACAATTATACCAATTTGCGGAACTTACAGCAAGTGTTCAACAAAATAGATAGAACGACAAAGAGAGGAATAATAATCGTGAAATGAATGATTTTAATAATGTTAACCATGCGTATTACAGCCGGCGCCTGCGTGTGCGATGTCGACTGCGACTGTTCCGAGTGCAGGTGCGGCGACAGCTGTAAATGCAATTCGTCCGAATGTGGATGCAAATCCGCCTGCAAGTGTAGAGGTACGGGGACATTGTTTACACAATTTGTTAATATTAAAGTGTTTTTAGCTCACCTGAGAACAACGTGCTCATGATGAGCTTTTGTGATCACCTTTTGTCTGTCGTCCGTCGTTCGTCGTCAACATTTTGCCTTGTGAACACGCTAGAGGCCACATTTATTGTCCGATCTTCATGAAACTTGGCCAGAACATTTGTCTCATTGATACCTCGACTGAGTTCGAAACTGGGTCATGCTGGGTCAAAAACTAGGTCACAAGGTCAAAAAAAGAAAAACCTTGTGAACACTGTAGAAGTCACATTTAATGCCCAATCTTCATGTTACTTTGTCAAAATGTTTGTCTTAGTGATATGTTGGTTGAGTTCAAGAATGGTTCCGGTCCGTTGAAAAACATGGCCGCCTGGGGCGGGGCAGTATTCCTTATATGGCTATAGAGAAACCTTGTGAACATTCTATAAGTCACAATTTTTGCCCAATCATCATGAAACTTAGTCAAAACATTGGTTTCATCGATATCTCGGACGAGCTCAAAAATGGTCCAGATCGGTAAAAAACATGGCCACCAGGGGACAGTGCAGTTTTCACTATATGTATATAGTGAAAACATGTGAACACTCTAGAAGTCACATTTTTTGGTCCAATCTTCATGACATTTGGTCAGAACATTGGTTTCCTGGATATGACGGTTGAGTTTGAAAATGGTTCAGATCGGTGAAAAAAAACATGGCCGCCAGGGGGGGGGGGGCATTTTCCTTATATTTATATAGTACTAGAAGCTTGTGAACACTCTAGAAGTCACATTTTTTGCCTACTCATCATGAAATTATGTCTAAACATTGATTTTAAAGATATCTTGGACGAGTTCGAAAATGGTCATGATGGGTGGAAAAACATGGCCGCCAGGGGGGGGGGTTGGGCAGTTTTCTCTATATGTATATAGTAAAAACATGTGAACAGTCTAGAAGACACATTTTTTGCTTAATCTTCATGAAATTTTGTCAGAACATTTGTTTCCTGGATACGATGGTTGAGTTTGAAAATGGTTCGGATCCGTAAAAAAACCTGGCCGCCAGGGGGGGGGTCATTTTCCATATATTTACATAGTAAAAAAAGCTTGTGAACACACTAAAAGTCACATTTTTTGCCTAATTATCATGAAATTTGGACAAAACTTTGGTTTTGTGGATATCTCGAACGAGTTCGAAAATGGTCGTGATTATCTGAAAAAACATGGCCGCCAGGGAGTGGGGCAGTTTTCTCTATATGTATATAGTGAAAACATTTGAACACTCTAGAAGTCACATTTTTGGTCAAAGCTTCATGAAATTTTGTTAGAACATTTGTTTCCTGGATACGACGGCTGAGTTTTAAAATGGTTCAGATCGGTTAAAAAACATGGCTGCCAGGGGGGGGTCTTTTTCCTTATATATATATATATTAAAATAGCTTGTGAACACTGAAGAAGTCACATTTTTTGCCTCATCATCATGGATTCAGGTCAAAACATTGGTTATGTGGATACCTCGGACGAGTTTGAAAATAGTCGTGAACATTTGAAAAAACATGGCCTTAATAACAGAGGATTATTATATTGTATTTGGTTGGGGATGAAGTGCAACAAACGTATTTTTGCCATCTGAAAACCCTTTATTAAATAATCTCAAAATTTTAAGTAGTAATATTGATTTCACATAAAATTACTTTAAGGAGAAACAACTAACAGTTTAGAGTCAGGCCCCAAATTCCTGTGCTGGCCACTTTTCACACATTTTGTTGCATGTAATTTAATGACCGCAGACCAAATAAATAACCATTAGCCACAGCAGGTACCTCATTATCTGACAGTTGCTAGATGCCTAACCCCTTGTTTACAGCCCTTTGCAGTGAACAGCATGGAACAGCAATTGCTATACAGTGGTATCAATATAGAGATAAACACATAAATACATCTGTCTGGCATTTATTTTCGTATAAATATCAGCATGCTGACTGCATAAAAAGAACAGGTTACAACATTGAAGCAAGCTCTTGAAATAGCAAAATTATGTACTTATATATTTCCAAGAAAGGTTTATACAATATATATAAATTAAATGGCCGTGATATTTCATATTTCTTAGCTTTAAGTACTAGCAGTGATGCCTGATGGAACATACTCAATATGGCTATTATTTAACTTATAACTATCACAAAGTCCCAGTGTATATTATGAATATTAAGAAGAAAAAGTAAAGATATGTACGTAGAAATATCCTTTACATTTTAGGCAACAGCTGTTGTCAAAATTCAATTATATTGATCAATAATAAATAGATTGAAATATTCTCCAACTTTATTGTTGAACATTTATTGACAAAAACTATCGTGTCTACATGTGCATGTACACATATCATATCACAGATATACTTTGTTCAAGAATTAAAGAGATAGAGAAAATGTACCGGTACTTAAAACCAACTATTTGCGATATTTATGATATTAAATGCAGCTTGTATTTGAGAATAAATTTCACAATTAAAATGCATTTTAGTTTTGCATTGGTTGTAAATAAAGAGTAGAAGCGTAGAGGAATTGTTTACAAACAACACTTACAACATGAAGTATGAAATTTCATTTTAAATCATAAATACAGATTGATATACAAAAGTCATGTAGGCCTACATGGATGATATGTGAAATACAGTATTATGTGAAAGTCAGAAATACCATTATTCTAATTAATTTTATATTCAGACGTACGTCATGTATGATATGTGAAATGCAGTATTACTTGAAAATCAGAGTATCATTGTTCTAAATAACTTTAAATGGAAAAACAGTGAAAACGTATTTTAATAATAGACCACACTAAGTCTGTACTACCGCCTGTCTGCTCAGCATTCGTCCTCTTTTGAAGATTTTACACTAAATTATGGAATTATAAAGCGCAAGTTACGCCCGTCTGTATGAAGTACTTATATTATTTTGAACTCCACATTCGCAGAATAATTTAGTTCCTTTGTGTCTCGGGTGAGCGCCTAAGGGCCCATGGCCCTCTTGTTTATAAACGTTTTTTGCATTTTAAGCTTGGTGCTGACACCATAAAGTGAGTTCTGCAACCGGTTTTTTTTTACCAGAGCTTAATATTTTGAAAAAAAAAGACAACAAAAAAATATTCTAACACAATTAAAACTAGGAAGGTTGCAACTCAATATTAGTATACAAATTTATTCTGCTTGTAACTGACCAAGCGAAAAACTGATGCCTTCACATCAGAGATAAGCTTTCGCGTTACTATGCAGCCATCAGCTGAAACATTAGGCTAATTAATGATCTAACTATTATGTTACGAACAATGTATTTGAGACTTAATCTGTGCTAGGAATAGATTGTTCTAAACTGGCTAAAGATAGTGCTAAATATGTCATCTTGTAGAGATACTTGCAAGAAGAACTTCGTTTTGTGAAAAATGCGCAAATTACGAAAAATGGTTGCTGTATTTGCGACTAAGTCATTTGGCCCAGAGGGAAACCTCCCTGTAAATAATATCTTATATATTGTAAGATTCTCTTAACAACAAATCGATATATTCATTCGTTACAGACAAATGCGAATGCGGAGCCGGATGCACAGGGCCCGTATGCAAGTGCGACAGCAGCTGCTCGTGCAAGTGAAGGGATGACGTCACCCAGTTACAGCGGCGAACGTCAAAACTGATAATGGCGGCATTTGTTGATATTCCCCGTTACACACTCCGCCGCTACACATCTTCAGATTTTCGTTGGTGGTTCAGGAATCTTCATAAAAACAACTGATTTCATTGCAGACACGTGTTTTGAATTATTGTTCTAGCTTTTAGCAGTATTAGTTTGAATAACAAATTTATGTAAATGAACGCTTAAACATCATATTTTAACAGTAACGAGGAGCGAGCACTTTTATTTAAATACTTTTTTATATTTCATTTTATTTTTTATATATTTTAAATAGAGACATTTTTTGTATAAAATCAATAACAACCAAAGCTCTCTTCATCAGCTATGCTATATGAACCATTATCACCATTATGTTAAATGTAGATTTCAATCTGTTTTAGAAATTCTTTATCAGACTGTCAATCTCTTGTCGTTTCTCATCTTGACGACAGACGTTAATTGTCAGACTCACCCTGTAACTGTGTGACTCGCATGTTCATAATTTGCACTTGATGCTGTAATTTTACTACCTTTATTGTTTCATTTTTATAATTTCTATGTTGCTATATTTGTAGTTGTACGTTGTCATGTACTAAACAAAATAAACGTAAAAACAAATGTAATTGTTGTTGGTTGTGTATAGATAATCTATTAATGGCGCACACAAGTTGTCGCATGGAAAAATGAAAAAGTAATAGTTTAACCAAAAATTAACAAACACGAAAAATAAAGCATTATGACAAAATGAATGTTTGCATTTTCATTCAGTTAATACATAAAATAATAGTTTGTTTACTGTTAAAATCGTATGGCCAAGTTTCCTGCGCAAGAGCATGTAAATGACCGGCATGCTAAATGACCGCCGTGGAGAAATACCGTTGTGGTGAATATTTATTTGGTCGTCCATTACATATATATTTTATAAAAAAAAGGATTAAGAACTTAAGACTAACGCAAAGAGAAAACGCTGATAGGTTAAGAACGCATCTTGATAATGGTTATTTTTAACTCCGTGTACAGCACTATACTACTTACTAGCCATCCTTCATGGCCACTTCCGACTTCTGGCGGTTAAAAGAAAAGCAGGGCACTTGTGAAAAGCACCTCAGTACGAAATAACCAAAGCTAGTGTTAAGAAACTGTTTGACATGGAATGTTAATCTTTAAAAAATGTTTTCAAAATAAAGTACCTTCTTCTCACATTAGTTCATCGACGTTTAAACTGATACAAATATTGTTGGTAGACATTTAAAAATCTACTTTTACGGTGCGTTCGACAATTGACCATGTTTAATTTTATTTGGACTTCAACGAAGAATAATCCGTTAAAAATACGGGTCGCTATAAACTTAACAAACAATTCGACCAGGGTTTGATGGCGGCACGTTCTCCCATGATAGTCCACCATTCATGTAAACCATGTGTAACATCAAACAACTCCAGATTAAAGCAATTCACTCAGGGACAGTACATTTTGCGTTGTCTGTCTTGTAAGATTGTACATCAACCCAGCAATTGCAAACAGCCATTCAGTACATTTTCTACAAATAAATATTAACATACATGTATGTGTTGATACACTTATGGATGGACGGACGAAGGACGTATTAGTATAGTACCTTTTCTGCAGCAAGGCAAAACTCTGCAAAGATTTACTCTTTACAAACAGCCAATCCAAGGTGAAATGTTTACAACGGAAACATATTATAAAATTTATCTATGCATTTTATTATTTTATAACCCTTAACTCTGGTAAACACACGATATCAGTCTGTTGGTTTGATGGGGCAAACAGATTACATCGATTATATCAAAGGTAAATAATGAATGTAAACATAAAACGGCGTATAAAGAAAGTAAATATCATCACAATACGGAAACTTCTTATGTATGTCCTTAAAATATGATACACGTAAAGCTAATAACAAAATATGTTCTAAATTAATAAAACATGTTACAAAGATTAAAAGTTTTTGGCGCCTTGATAATCCTAAATATGAAACATAAAAAGTACAATATTTCAGTATTAAAATTCAACGAAGGCTCAACAACATTTTAATAAATTGTTCTATAACACCAAAGTTTAAAACTGTGTTGTATTTGTTATTTAAAATGAAGTTTAAAGAATCCCCCAGACAAACTACACTTAATTAAAATTTAAATTCAAGACATAAAACGAATCATCAACATCACCACAATAAGATAATATTTCCAAAAAAAAACACTTTAAATTTAAATTTAATTAATGTATTGATTGAATTACAGAAGATTATTTCACTTGATTTACATTCATTAAATTATGCCAAAAATGTTGCCACAATGAGCAACATCTGAGTCTGGTGGAGAACTGCATTTGACTATTTGATTCAAACAAACTTTCTGTATAACTATTTAAATTGCTTCAAGATGAAATCTTTGCGGCAGGTACTTTGAACATTTTTATGCATGGCTGTCACTGTTTGCGTAAGGGTTTGTGACGGTAACAAACTATTTACAAAAACGTCAGTTCATTTGGAAACCTGGACAAACATTATGCGTACTTTGTTTCTTTCTTACTTTATTACACGAGTTTTCGACAGAGCGCGATTACAATTTAAAAATATTGTTCAGAAAACGTACGGCACATGTTTGCCCCATAAGAATGCAGTTGTTGGCATGGATGCATATATAGCGGCTGTACTTTAAGAGGCCTGCTTTAAGACGAACTGCGTCAAGGAAACGTCAAAAGATGATAACAACAAGATATTGTTATGTCTTTTTTACCCACTTTGCCCTTGACAAGACAAGAAACGATAAATAACAAAAACGAAACAATTCCATTCGAAACTATAGCACTGTCTCATTAAAATAAGATGATCGATAAACAGATAACAGTTCAACTGTTGAAGTTGTGATGTTGGTGGTGGTTGTTGTTGTTGTTCTGGTGGTGGTGATATTGGTGGTGGTTGTGGCGGTGGCGGCGGTGATGCTGATGCTGCTGCTGACAACGACGATGACGAGCATGATGAAGTCGAAGAAGAAGAAGATGATGCTTATGATGATGATGGTGGTGGTGATGATAATGATGATGAACATGATGATGATGATGATGATGATGATGATGATGATGATGATGATGATGATGATGATTATGATGATTATGATGATGATTATGATGATGATTATGATGATGATGACGACGACGACGATGACGATGATGATGATGTTGATGATGCAGTTTTAGTAGTAGAGATAGTAGTATAGAAGAAGTGTAGTAGTAGGATGTCCGGTCATTGCAGTGGTTGACTCATGCGCTACCCACTTCTGCGCTGCAACCCAGGTTCAATCCCCGTTCAAGAAAACATGTGAGTTTGGTAGGTGGTAACCATACCGGATAAGTGGGTTTCCACCGGATACTCCGGTCCGCTTCCCCCGCAGCATTAGACCACACCAAAAGTGAGTAACTTCAGTAACTTATAATAAAATAGCTGGAAAGTGATGCTCTAATTCAAAATTCGTCCCAACTCTCGTGAGTCTAGTAAGCAAATTAGGTAGGAGTGCTAAAACACTGTGGATCTTCATATACTTCATATACTTATCTGTAAGGACCTCATTTACCCCCAATCAAGGCCGTTTCGGTAAACAGGCTGCTTCGTATGGCCATGTACCTATAAAGTATTCTAATTTATCAAATAAGCATGGCCTAACGATTTCGTAATTAACAAATCACAAGTTAAATTGTATTGATGTCTTCAAACTCCCATTGCAGCACGCATGTAAAATAATTGCAATCAAAATTAATCATCAAGATCCTATCAGTAAACCGAAGGATCGACGAGAACTCGCGATAACAGGAATGTTTGTTAATTGATAGGTTTATGAACATTATTGGTGTAAGTTTTGACAACACAGCAGTTACAGTACCTTCGAGAGGCAAACAACCATGTCAAAAGAGTTTTTCATCAATTGTCGGGAGGTTATTAATTGACCACTAGCAAGCTGTCAATCGATCGACCGATCAGATACCGTTATCGCCTAAACATGGTGCGACAAACAAAGCGTGTCAAATGGGAGTTTTTTGTTATACAACTATCTGATTGGGGGGGGGGGGGGGGGGGGTGCTATTGCTTAGTCGGCTTTTGGTCGATTATAATGATTTATAATTTGGAATGTACAATTAGTTTGTTTTGGGCATGATACAATTTAATAGAACAGAAATTTATTTTCACCCAAGTATATAACATATACAATATGGGCAATATAACAAAGTACAATATTAAGTACAATATTGAGACTTCCGATAACAACACATACTATACAGTGAGAGTAGGGGGTACGAACGGTAGGATGAATAGATATATATGAAGATATTGAATTTGTTATAAATAATAATACTTGATGCATATTTTGTTTGTTTTTTTACAACATATACATCTTCATCACCTCATTGAAGGCCCAGCTACGTACCTGCATGCGCTATTTTCATAAACAAAGATTCCCTCTAGCCATGATGAAAAGCCTTGACCGATTTGTGACCATACTGTGTCACTCATGACAACATTATTTACTACCTACTACAGGTATAGCGATAATTTCCCATGGTCAAATGAGTGAAGAGGAAGGTCGCCACGAGCTGACTGTAGCCAGTGTTGCGTAGTTATAACACAGTTAAGTAGGCTATATTCCAGTTTATTTTTATCGTATAAATGATGATCAGTGACCAGATTTATATAATAAATAAAGAATAGTAGGTTATGAGGCAAATTGAAAATGTCTGCACCCCTTACAGAGTTTAATAACGAACTGATCCAATGTTTATGAATTATTTAAAAATCATTTGAAAATTTCAGGAAACAACTCACATAAAAAGCATGATTGTACTGTTAAAACATCTCACCACTGATTCACTCACGCAAACCACTATCACACTGATTATCTCTCGTCCATCATTATAGGATTATGAATGAATATAACTGAGCCGTGCTCTGTGAAAAGGGGGTTTAATGCATGTGCGTAAAGTGTCGTTCCAGATTAGCCTGTGCAGTTCGCACAGGCTAATCAGGGTAGACACTTTCCGCTTTAAAATTTTTCGTTTCTAGAAAATCTCTCCTTAGCAAAAATCAAGTTAAGACGGAAAGTGTAGTCCCTGATTAGCCTGTGTGAACTGCACAGGCTAATCTAGGACGACACTTTACGCACATGCATTAAACCCCCTTTTCACAGAGCGCGGCCCAAATTAATACCCTGCTACATGACAAAGCATCTTAAAGGCTGTTCTCGAGTTCATGACTATATAAGCCTCGGTCTGGGAATACAGTGCTAAATGTCTGTGCAGTCCACTTTCCGGCTAGACTGGATTTTCGTTTAAAAGAGACTTCATTCATTTAAGCGTAAAGACTCGTCCCTGATAAGTATATGCGGACTGCACATTCTAATGTGGGGCCACACTTAAAGCACATGAATTGAGCCCGGTTTTCCCAGAGCTCATATGATATGTTTTGTTATGAACATTTTCTGAAGCATAAACTGTATTTTATTAAATAAATCGTTAAAAAATATCAAAATAAACATATTTATTCAATAATCTTAAACACGTATTGTTTAAGTTATTTCGAATTCAAAATACTCACACACATATATATGCTATTATTCAAATTACCTTGCTGCTGGCTCGATTTGTCATTGTCGGCTCGGTTACTACTTAAATGTGCCCCGGGTACTCTTAAGTAAACTTAACTGTGCCCCTGCTACTCTTAAGTATACTTAAATGTGCCCCGGTTACTCTTAAGTATACTTAAATTAATGTGCCCCGGGTACTCTTAAGTATACTTAAATGTGTCACGGATCATCGTAGCGAGTAAAGCTGACATATGGAGAGTTTATTAATACCTGTTTCGGCATTGACGTCGCCAACTTGACTATCACGCGATCCCCCCCCCCCCCCCCACACACACACACTGAACATGTTTATATGAGATAATTAAAATAAGATGGCATTCGTCATCGTCAGAGAACATAAAACAAAACAAGATGTTAATCATGATGTGCTTTATTTCCCTAAAAACAATCGATATGAAACTTGTTGATAACAAGATAACTGATAAAAAAGTTCAAGAAAATAGCCCGAACTGTTATCTGATGATATACAATTTATTTCGTGCAATTTATATGTATTTTTTAACGTCATTTAATATTCTCATTCAACGATTTTTCAGAAGATAAATTGATGATTTTGACCGACATTATTAATGAACCACTGACTTAATAAACTCTCAATAACACCAATCGCTTTTGATTGATTGGTCGTGATTTTTTAAACAATACATTATAACTTCGGCAAAATGGAAGGTCATTCTGATTGTTGAAAAATTGAGACATAGTAATTCAAATTTAAATAACGTATTGACTATCAAGACAACGTCAATTTTTAAACGAAGTAAAATAAGTGTAATTTCTTTATTTTTCACGCAAGAGCATATGCAACCTTGTTCCAGTTCATACAAATGTCCTTGTGTACACGGATCAACGGCAAGTACCGACAGCATCTCATTTATAATCTAGCAACAAGCTGTTGTCGTTATAAAACTAAAGAACACTTCACATGTTTTACTAGTGGTGCCGAAAAAGAACACGCCAGTTTAATGAAAAGTTATGCACCAGACTGGAATTTTCGTTTAGAAGAGAAGTCATTCGAACAAAAAAATCATATAAGCTTAAAGACTCGTCCCTGGTTAGTATATGCGGACTGCACATTCTAAAGTGGGGCCACACTTTACGCACATGTTCTTGATCTAACCAAGTTAGACCCTTCTGACTTTATTGCAATTAAGCTTTTTCCGAGAAAAGCTTTAGGCAGTGGTCATGGTCATACGTTATTTATTTTAAAAGACATAACTCTTTAATACTGACGTGTGGCAAAACTATACTTATAAAACCGACAAAAAAATGTTTACAATTTATTTATATCACTAGAAACCACATTTATATAATAATTTGCACACTCACTTATCGTGCTCATTTCTCAGGTGCAATGTTCCATCATAATCATCCATCATATTAGCATTAGCACTGTACACAGATGGACGGTGTTACAAAAATTATATTTATTTTAAATGTGCGAAAGTGTTCAAAGATTTATACTTAGTTAGATCAAGAACATGTTTTTAACATTGCTTTCATACGGATTGTGTAACATACAAGGCAACTTTATCAAATGTTTCTTTATATTTATATTCACACTACACACTAATGTGTGAATTGATGTGCATTAATCTGTTTGAAGAAATATTGTATACAATTATGAATGTATTGTATGAAAGTTACATCATGTGAGGTCTCCCTGGACAATTTATTTGTTTACAGCCTTCAGAAGAATGCCCGTTAGCTTTCGGGTGGCAAATTAGTTGTCAGGTGTCATTTTCGTCTGCTCAAGGAATGAAGGCGAAGTCTCGATAACAACACACGGCCTTGCTATTGCCGTGCACACGGCGTCTTCAGTGCCGTGTGAAACTTTTGGCGCTCAATCCAAACATGGTAGTACGTCCGTGTGCAAAACAAAGCGATATAATACTGCTGCTTGCACTTTTCAAAGTTACAGAGTGACTCGACTATCGAAGATATTATTTCACTTTACGTTCAGAGAAGAAGATACTGCACTTTCATCATGAGTGACCCATGCAACTGCTTCACAAGTAAGTTCATGTTCTTTCTCTATTTTTGTTTTGTTAAAAAAGGGGACCAGGCAAGTGATGATGCAATGGTGTTGGTGTACCAGAACATTGCTTTTAAACAGGCACGTTGGTCGCAAAAACGATATGACAAAAGAATTAGATCAACTATATGGTGTTTATAAACTAAAATTTGCACAGTTTTGGCATTACTCTCGGCCATGGCATAACGTACGGAATTAGCATATACGGTTTTGTGCTATTTATACGCAAATAATGTGGACTTTATTTAACAGCAATTTAAAAAAAAACGATAGACCAAAAAACAGGGAAATATATATTATTTCAAAATCATGAAAACAAATCCTGTCAGTGAGTGAATAATTGCAAAAAATATACGGCGACTTTCAGCCGCCCGGCGACTTTCAGCCGCCCGGCGACTGCATTTGCGATGTAAAAGATTGCCTATTAGGTCTTGTGCTAATTATACACATATGTTGAACAGGAGATTTTGTATGATTGTTTAATTTTAAACAAACATCATGCAAGCGAGTGAATAACTAATTAATTATTATAACCCTTCGTATTTCAGCCGGAGAATGCGTTTGCGATGCCGACTGCGACTGTTCCGAGTGCAAGTGCGGTGACAGCTGTAAATGCAATCCATCCGAGTGTGGATGCAAGGCGGTCTGCAAGTGTGGAGGTATGGGGACATTGTTTATTGTTTTAGAGCTTTTTGTATTAAGAATGGATGGTTGCTGCATAATGGTGAATCAAATGGCTTGCTATTTTGCTCAAAAGTAACGCCAACGTTCGACAGTTTTCCGATGGCAAAAAGTAACTGCCCTAAAAATCATACCAAAATTACATCCACATTGGCCAAACCTTTCCAATAAACTCATTTAGATCTAAAAGGTTATGCTGAGATAATTCTGTCAATTTTTTACGACGTTCAACTGACTGATAAAAACAGGCAATGCAGTTATCTCCCGTTCTGAGTTTTCACATGGGCTGTAGCTGTGGTCAAATATCAAAATAAGACTTGTCGATTGTTGTATACCAATCGGAACAAGTGTTACATATCGCCAGTTTTTGTTTGGAGATACGTTAAAAGAAACTGAAAGTAGACAAACATGATATTAACATGTGAAATTGCAGTTTTTTTTATTGTTTTACCGTGCCCAATTATGGAAGCATTTTGATTATGGTGTTAATTTGGTGAGTTTTTCGATTCACTTCTAATGCAAATATCTGCATATGAGGTTTCCAACAATACATTTTGCCACCGTTATTTCATTAACTTTAAGCAGGTTGATGAGGAGACAACAACAGGGAATACAAAATGCATTCCATAACATACTAATATCTGTTCCTTCATTTTATAAATGTGTGGCCCATATGATATTTAATTAAAGAAAAAATAAACTGGATCTAATACATAATATGGAACAGATATATTTACATTGTGTATGTACTATCTATTGTTCTTATTTTGTATCACACTATTAATCGTTCATGTTTCTCATGGTTTACGGCGCTATTTTTGCCAATCAAAACGCCACAGGCTGTAAAATATCAAGCAACACAAATCTCTGTATGCTGCAAGGTATTTCTGTATAATGCACATCGTTGACATACCTACACTAATCAGTAACTAGTAGTGTGTCGTGTGCATCATAGGGAGCGATATCATGTGACCGTACCAAATCACCTTGGTAATATTAGTCAAATTGTCCATTTACTTTTCCCTGTCTTTAAATTGTCCTTTATTCTCGTAAATTGACAGTTATTGGTCAGAAGTAAAAATATGTTATCTGTCAATCAAATTTGAGAAATTTGACTATCTGTAGACTAATACAACTCTGTACGAAACGATTTTGATTGCAATTACTATAACATGTAATATTTAAATACCAAACATGCTGAAACAGCTATATAATAATAAATATGCATATATCTTAGCTTTCTAGATGTTGATTTTGATTGACGATTTATTTTCTTCAACAAATATGCACACATGTTGAAATTTGCTGGCCAAAATTAATAAGTACATTAAAAAAGCTAATTCTGGTAAATATAGGTATAGACGTTCCCTATCCACTCACTTCTTAAAGGAGCTTTTAAAGAAAATAATCGATGTATTTATTTGTTACAGACCCCTGCAAGTGCGGTGCCGGATGCACGGGGCCCGATTCATGCACGTGCAATAGCAGCTGCTCGTGCAAGTGAAGGGATGACGTCGTCCAGTTACAGCGGCGAACGTCCACACTGAGCATAACGTCATTTGTTGATATACCACGTTACACACTCCGTCGCTGTAAATCTTCAGATTTTCGCTGGCGGTTAAATAATTTTCACCAAGAGACTATGGTGTACGAACTGGTCCAAAACTATTCTAAACTGTCCGGGACGGTTTTTAAACCGTCCGGGACGGTTTGTAAACTGTCCCGGACAGTTTACTAAACTGTCCCGGACAGTTTCTTACTTTTGAACCGCTCGTGCGTCTGTTAACTGTACCGGGCGATTTATTTTGTGGATTACAAACCGTCCGGGACAGTTTAGGAAACTGTCCGGGACGGTTTTTCCGGGAAACTGTCCGGGACGGTTTCCTAAACTGTCCCGGACGGTTTACAGGCATAAATTTTAGTACGGCATAGGTTCAGAACACTCGTAACTCTTCGCATTTGTGTGCCTTTTCGAAAGTGAGAATTTCCTTTTTAGTAACGTTTACTCGAGTGATTGTTCGATAATTTATCATTTGTACGCGAATATGGACAGAGATCGGTTTTTAGAGACTTGTCGGGATGTGTTTAATTCCATTACAAGAATTTTAGAGACAAATAGGTCCCTTGAGGTGATTAAATCTTCACTGACAAGATTGGATGCTCTGGCTAGAAATGTGAACAGAATGACCACATCATATCCCGAGTTTACACCTACTCGACAGTTTCAGGGCAGCGACTGTAAAAGAAGAAATTCGTTACCAATGTCAGAAATACTTTGTGGGCAGATACATTTATTTCGAGTACATAAAATATTCATTTTCAACTCTGGCGTTTTTGGCAGCAATCATTGATTGAATATTTTTAAAATCATGTTTTGTCCGAGAAAAATAGCGTCGCTCGAGATGACAACGATATTACATTGATTACGACTTCTAAAGTAAAGCATTATTGTAAGGAGTGTTCGATTGGTTGATATAAATAATACCGTATCGGACAGTTTAAACCGTCCCGGACGGTTTATGCGCACGAACGGTCCAAAACTTTCCTAAACCGTCCCGGACCGTTTGTAAACTGTCCGGGACAGTTTAGTTGGACCAGTTCGTACACCATAAGAGACTGACTGATGGCATTTTGCTGATTTGTTAAGTATTATTTTCTAAGTGTAAGCTTACTTATATGCGTCATTTTACTTAATAAATATCCAAGAATGATTTTAAATATAAACGCGTCCATAGAATTATGTGACATGCTTTTCTATTATTTAACGAAAATGTTTTTGAAAAAAAAAGTGAATACTTGGACAATTATTTTCTGCCTGATGCTGTAACCGTGTGACTCATTGGTTCAACATTTGCATTTAAAATGTTTTTACTAACATCGTTATTTTGCTGTTCACCTGTAAATACATTTATACGAATTTGAATTTCGTTTTTACTTTGTAAACAATACAATTTTTGTAAAACAAGGCGTCTTATGTCATTTTAAGGGAATCTTGCGTTTGTCCTCTTGACATAAGCTTAAATTTACTTAGTATCAGTAACAAAGAAAACACAATGGTGTGCCTGCTAAGTTGACGTGTTCCGATGATTACATATCCATGCGCATTCGCACCTACGAAAACCACGTTTGAATACACCGGAAATTCATAAAAAGATTAGTAAATCCTGCAGGTCAAATGCAATGATTAACAAGCAATGTCAACGATTCTTGATAGATGTGCGACATTCGTCAAAACATAAAGCATCTGCTGTTTCAGACAGATGATTAATCCTTTGGATACCATAGCCGGTACTACAATAAATGGTGGATAAAATCGACCTGCGTTTTTGTACCGATATGTTATCATTTATTAATTTTTGTTGGGTGGGAGGGTGGTCGGTTACCACAGTGGTTGGTATACGCGCTTCTCACGTAGGCGAACCGGGTTCAATCCCTGTTACAACTTAATACCTGGAACATGAGGCTAAATTCGCTAAATTCGTTTCAACTCCGTAAGTAGTAAGTTAATAAGATAGGGGCACTAAGACACACCCCGGGTCGCCTCAGGCACGGACGGATATCATAACCTTCGAAATACTAAAACGTATGCGGGTCAACATTTTGCAAGTACCCATAAACGCGTATCTCTGAAGAAAAAGACTTCGGCGTACATACAGTTGGTGAATAAAGCCTGTTATCAGACAACGTGACGGCTATCGTACGATATTTATAATCACGCATTCATGATCTAACATAATGTGAAATTATATATTCGGGGTGTTCTCGCATTAATTCTATAAATTTTTATTGTAAACCGTCGAAAATAACATGTTTTGGCATCTGTGGTTCTTTGTGCCTGTGAAACTGGGATTTCGCCATAGCGAAGTTTTATGAACATGCGAGGCGTTCAATGTCAGGCATCGGACACATGTAATATACGGCGGGGATAATCACAGGGAATCGTTTTATATCATTTATTACTTTTGTTAAATTGTTTAAATGCCGCTGAATTTACAGCCATATTAGTAAGAAAGGGATCAGCGTTAATTATTAATACGAAATCAAAGCTAACCACTTTCTTACTAATATGGCTGGAAAGTGAGCGGAATTTAAATTTAAACGAAACTAAATAATGGTATTAAACAGATAAAAAGAGTTAGTAATTAAGATAAAAGTATCAGCTCTACATATTTAAAGTGGGCATAGTATAACCACATTATATATCAGACAAAGTATTCAAGTTTCTGCAAAGAATATCATAGAATGTATTATAAAGCATTACAAGTCATTTCGTTTGCATATGTGCCCACATACACTTAAATAATAGATTAACCAAACGAGCATTTGATAGGGACTACAGTTCATCAAATAACAATAACTGGTGCAGTGATTTTAAAACGGTAGTGGCTAGTCATAACCTTACGGATTATTATAACCGTAAACGTCCCATTCCAATGGATTTAGCTAAAGAAAACATGACTCAGTTTTACTCAACAATTTGGTTGGACTATGAACATGTTTCAAAGTTAAGAACATATAGAACCTTCAAAACTGAATTTGTTTGTGAAGAATACCTTACACTGAACTTAAAAAGAAATGGACGCGCTTTATTTGCACAATTCAGAACCGGAATTCTGCCAATTAGGGTCGAGACCGGAAGGTATGTGGGCGAAGCCCCGAGCAAAGGCGGTGTAGGTTGTGTCATAGTGTTCTGATCAAAGATGAAACTCATTTTCTTGTTGAATGTGCCCTTTATGAAAACACAAGATCTGTTATATTTGGAAATATTTTGACCTCTGAAGAATATACTACATGTAAATCAAATAAAGATAAATTAATTGTGTTGGTTAAGCGTCATCCTAGAAAGTGTGCGAAATTTGTTGTTAATGCGTTTTATATCAGAAGCAGTATGTTATATTTGTAAAAATATCTTTGTATGCAGTTGTGTCATTTTAAACTTTAAAATAATATAATATTGTAAATGAACTTTTAAGTATCACCTACGTATTACATATTTTGCAGAAATATGCCTTCTTAATTGGATAATTTTAGTACTACTGAAATTATTCTCATATTGATCTAACTTGGATAAACCTGAATTTATTATTTCTAATATATTCATTGAACTCAGCATGTTGCTCAAATATTTTTTTGTCCTTTTGTATAATAATGATCACGTTATATGTTACACTGCCGTTAAGGTGACTTATAGGCCTATTAGGCCGCGTGTTCTTTTATGCATTGTATATATGTCTGTCAAAACCTTGTACGTAAACACATGTCACTATAATAAAAGATTATCTTATCTTTACACTTACTAAAGGCCTCTACAAAGCCAAGAAATTGCAACAAAATGGCTGGATTTTGTCATGAAAAGAAGTATAAAATCACTGCTCATATAAGGTTTCCTGGTCTTCTCCAGATGGTATCCATGTTTTCCCAACATGGTCATTAAAAACGCAAATTTCTCCACAAGAAATAGTTTTCTGGAGAAACCCTGCTGATAGGTTATTTCAGACATGTGTAAGTTTGTATAGATCCTTTAATTATTGTAGTGGCTTGCAAATTAAAGCAGTTTTTCTCCCCTAAATGCCTTAACATGGCCCATTTTGCCCGATCTTCTACTTCAGGGAGCCACATTTCGCTCATTTTTTAAAGAAAAATTGTCATTTTTATTCTACATGTAGGCCAATACCTTTGTTATCAATGCTCATACACAGTTGTTTCAATTTACTTACCCCATGTAAGTTCATGCTGAAGTACCGAACACTGCTCCAATGATATTACGCTGTTTACAAGGTATCGGGTTTCCTGGGGTGTAACTGGTCCTACAGAGTGTCGAAGAATAGAAATGAGCGATTTATGTTAGACAACTATGTGGCGGAGCCAATAATTATTTGGCGCCTGGTCAAGTGTACGTTTATTGATTTATAATGCGGCATGTTGAATTATTTTTTGGCATTAGACATAGTAATAAATAATAACACTTGATACATATTGTGTAATATTTCTGGAAATCACATTACATCTACATCATCTTAAACGTAATTTTCACAAACACGGACAGAGCTCCAGCCATTATGAAAGGCCTTGACTGTTTTGTGACACTCCTGTGTCACTTTTGATTGCAATATATACAACCTAGTACAGGTATAGCGGTAATTGTCCATTTTTAAATGAGTTAAGTGTAAGGTCGCCACGAACTTAGTAAGTATCTTAAAGGCTGTGTCTCGAGTGCATGACTATTTGAGCCCCGTTCTAGGAAAACAGTGCTAAATATAGGTGCTTAAGTTTCGTCCCAGATAAGCCTGTTATTTCCGCCTAAACTGGATTTTTGTTAAGAAGAGACTTCCTTTAAACAAGATATCCCATAAAGGCGGAAACGACACTTTACGCACATTCATTTCGCCAAATTTTTCCAGAACGAGGTTCATTTTAAACATGACGGCTTTATGGCCAATATCGATATTACTTTAAAAAACCGTTGTAATAACGTATACATTGAGATTTAATATGCACAAATAAGATACGAATACGCCTTCATTATCAACAAATCTATACTTTTTCTGAGTGAAGCTTTAAATACGTGTGTGGAGTTTAAGTTATATAGTATATTATATGTTTTGTTCTCGACGAAACTTCTAAATATGTTACTTTTAGTGGTCAAAACCAATGAAATACAGACAGGTCGATATTCACGTTATAATATGTGCAAATAAAAATTGCTACACCGGCCGGTTGTCCAGTAGCGCTTGTTACCTATGCGACCCGAGTTCAATCCCCGCGCCCGTAAACATGTAAGTTTGGCAGGTGGTCACCATATCGGACTGTTTGGATCTCCTCCGGATACGCCTGCTCCCCGCCCCTCCATAGCACAAGACCACACATAATTAAACATATTTTTAGTAAATAAATAGATGGGAATTGCAAATATAATTCAAACTTCGTCGCAATTTCATGAGTTTAATAGTTAATAAGGTAGGAGTGCTGGAACACAGGTCGGGTCCTCACATTATGCAGGTTTATGAAAATCGATGCGCAATAAATAGTGTTCAAACCGACCCACCCTATTTGTTTTGACGTCTGGCTGCGATTTCAAAGCAATATATACCGATAAGTCTGATTAACGAATAGACGACTTGGTCGTGTATTTTGGTACATCGTTTTACCAAATATAATTTATGTTGTTTATTTTACATATAATCTTTATTGAAAACTTTTCATATTTTTAACGCAAAGTTTCTGGTTTGGAGATTTAGATCTGTTGAGCGTAAATGAATCCTGTAAAACCGTACGTAAAGAATACGTCACCTGGGACTGAGAAAATCGGGACGGTTGATGAATACCTTATTCTGCAGTCTCATAGTCTCATATAAAAAAATCATTTTATTAAAAAAAAAAGAAAGAAGGAAGAAAAGAGTTGCCGTCAGTGCTATTTTCAGATATACGTTTTTAGGTATAGATCTTTTTTTTAATCAGTTATTGTTTTTAAAAACAGAAAAAAATCGTCATTTTAATTCAATATTTGTTATTCAATACTATGTTTCACAGCTTATTAAATTCGGCAGAATATTGGCGCTAGTTCAACGCGCGTCGTATTCAGCCTTACTACAATAGATCGATCACGCGTTTGGTGTCTTAAGCCATGATGACTTCAATAAGGAACGAGATTTATGATTGGGAGTTTCCGTTGATAGTCGATGTATCTTGATTGTTAAATTGTCTATGAGAGCGCGGACTTAAGACTCTGTTAAGCAAGGTTATATATACAAGGGATATTTCCATTCGCAAACTTCTGTTCCGTAAGTAGATAGATCATTATAGTTTAAGTTTCTTAACGTATTTACACTAAATTTTAGGTGAGGGTTAGGTTGTTGTTTTTTTAGGTGAAATCTAATCTTTTCTCAAATTCAATTTGTTGCAGCTGCAAAAGATAAATTGTACGTTGCAATTACAAATGAACTCAGAAACTCTATTCGACTGCACAAGCTAATCTGGGCCGACACTTAACGCACATGCATTAAGTCCGGTTTTCGCAGAGACTCATGTATGAGTGCGAGTTCAAACTTGCGTTTTTACAAAAAGTCGAGTCGTTGAACAACGTGGAATACCCGCTTAGTTTTGAACCAAGTGTTGATTTTGCTTAGTGTTTGAAATCAGTATCGATTTGGCTTAACAAGTATTTCGTAAATAAGTCGCACCACTGTTTATTTTTTTGCCAACAGGCTTCATTATTACTATTATGACTATATTGTCTTAAATCTATACCCGTTTGGGCCTTTTCAGTGTTCCACAGAGACATTGGTCAATTATGAACCTAGCCGATAGGAGAAGCATAGGATTTTAAAAATTAACTTACATGTATGTATATAAGACTTCTTTATGATATGTTATATGCAATATATATATATATATATATATATATATATATATATATATATATATATATATATATATATATATATATATATATATATATATTGTAGTTTATAGATTGATCCGAACATTTTAAAGACATTTTTATGCGAAGTTATACCAACGTTAACACTTATTAAACATGTAAATTAAAAATCCAATCAAAATATATTAGTGTATTTTCTTTTATATAGAACCTTTTTAATAGTCTCTTCGGCAATGCCGATTTACTTTCAGAAAATGGCGGAAGGAGGCATTGGGCATACATGGTTAGAGGCTGGAAGCAATGCAGGTGACATGCCGGCTGCGTTTAGATTTGCGAAATACACCTTGGCTTAACAACGCATAATCGCCGTCATTTGCTCAGACAGAAGACTGTTGTATGATTTGTATGAAGTCACTTATACAATTTTAACGTTAATCAAAAGTTATTGTTATTTATATGTGGAATAAATATGTCAAAACGTTGCCAATAAAGACACGACTGTTGTGTTACGGTGTGTTGCGTTGCCATAGTTGAGTTGATTTATTCTACGAGCCCGCACGGCGAATTGAATACGATGTCACACAATCAACGAGTGCGATACAACAGACCGGAACACAAGAGTGCATGTATTGTATTTTCCCATTTATTTATAACCTCAATACGAAAACATCCATTAAATATACTCAAGAAATTAACGATTTGATTTGAAAGCCATTCATTGACAGAAAAGACGAAAACATCACACGTCGTAAAAATAAAACACGTATTTTCCTCAACGTCGCTCGGACCATAAAGAATATTAACGATACATAAAACATTAAAGTAATCCGATTTCACATCTCTTGAATACGGACATGGTTTTCACACTGTGAAAACAACGGCATTCCTTTTCAATACAATGTAGTTTGTTTTTATAGAGGAAATAACTCATTGTTTTAGTTAAACTAAATATAACTATACAATAAATACTTATAAATGATCAATAACACCATAAACGTAAGTTACACTCAGGGTTTTGATTATGACGTGAACATGTGATGGTGCAATTTGCATAGCCCTGAAGTACTTCCTACAGTTGATCACCATTAAGAGAGGGGGCAATCACGTGAAAGTCAAGATAGCGACGTCCATGCCGAGACAGGTATTTTTGTCCGTTTTATACCCTTTATTACTTTTGTTGAATTTTGAAATGACGCTCATTTTCCAGCAATACCAGTAAGACAGTGATAAGCGTTTATTTCGTATTAAAATTCGCTTTATATTTCGACTTTTCCCGTTGCGAATGTTCAGGGGAGCTGTAATTAGGTCATCCCTCGTATACATTTTGCAGCGAGTAAAGTCGAGATATAGAACGAATTTTAATAGGAAATAAACGGTAGAAACTTTTTTGCTGATATGGCTTGACAGTAAGCGGCATTAAAAAAAACTAATACTATTAATGAAGGACATACAACGACGAAAAATACCTATCTCGGCATGGACGTCGCCATCTTGACTATCACGTGATTACCCCCTCTTATTAATCCGAATTCATCATATTTGAAGTATTTTTTCGGTTCCGATTTTTTTCTTCATTAAATTAGAAAATTGATGCCACATTAGAAGTAGACTTTTTCAAATAATCGTTAAAAATTCGAATTCTATTTCATCTCAACTCGCAATGTCTATTTATTAACTTTAAATTACAAAATTCTAATTTGATTGATCAAAGTATATGTTTACACATGTTTTTAATAACAAGTTTATTTTAGAGGCCGCTTCAAATGAACAAATATTAACACTTAGCATATACTCTATTATATAGTTTTAATATAAAGGTCAATGGATATTTATATAAAAAAAAACAGTAGCTCGGGCGTGAAAGAGACTTAAATTTCACGTGCAACACGCGCTAAAATCACATAAAACGTTTGAAAATATATTAAGGAAACAGACTAAATTGACACATTTTAAAAATACTTTGGCATATTTACCCTGAAAAAAGATATTATTTAATTATCTCTACAGATGCACAACATTAATCACAATTAATCTCTTTTCTTTTTCGATTTCCTTCTTACTTTAAGTAGAAAATGTATGCTTAAATCTGGGTACGCCGTTTCCAACAATGGTAAACAATGTCGAATCCTTCGCATCCGGTCACATCTCAACGAGTTATGTCTATTTATCAATGTTTGATTCCAAGTGATAATCTGAATGGTCGAACTCCATTTTTACACCTATTTTTTTTGACACGTATCTTGAAGAAGCACTTAATTAACACTTAATGTATTCGTCATAATTTTGTTTTAATATTTTATTATGGTTGAATAATTTTTTTTAAAGAATCAGTGCTAGACCACATTATTTTTACCGAGCGTTAAAGAAATATGATTTTCACTTGCAACACCTACTAAAACTTAAAGAATGACTTTCTGCTGTTTTCTGTTTCTACGTATATACATCTTGGACTAGCTGTATACGGGTTAAAATCTTCTTCAGAGTCACCCGGAAGAATATTTCAAAAATTGCAGGGCCTTTAACCACAAATCTGGTTTCTGTTTTAACAATGGCATATCATAAGCCGGCTGGAGCGACTCATTTATTTGGCGACTTTAAATGTAATCGCTACAGTGAATAAAGATTAATTTGATAACATACATCATATTTGTTAAGATTATTTGTTTCGAGTCTAATACAATCTTAGACTGTCTTTTTATCTATAAATCAAGTAATTAGTTTTTCTGCAATTAACCTATCTTTCAGCAATGGGATTATAATGACTTTTGAAAAAACAACAACAATTATATCATATCCGTTATAATAATAGTATGATTAAGTAATATATTGTTACAATCAAAAGAACCCATGTGACTCAATTGAAAAACTTAACGTAATTTACAACCTTATCTTGTGATAGTAATAATTAAGACGATTACACTTTAATTACGTTACTGTTGAAAGTATAAACATGTTAACTTATTATATGTAGCAAAAGTATACATACTACAAATGCATTACTGATGCATATTCACGGATTTTTTCACCACATGTATTATAATTTATAAGCATTAATACTAAAAATACATTGATGTGAACGTATAAAAATGTCATTTTATGTGTTGTAGTATCCTCAATACACCTATATTAATGAAACGTTTAAATAGGTCATAATTTGCATGATTATTATCCATACAACAAATACTTTTATACTGTTAACCTTAAACATGTCAATATATCTATTATAAGTATCTTTACTACAAATATATTACTGCTTAAATAAAATAAGTCCATAAAATTATGTTACAGCTGAAGTATTAACATGTTATTATATGTATGATTAGTATCCAACTACAATTTTAAGTCTTCGTGTCTATCGACACACTTTGAAACTTAATTTTAATATTTGCACAAACCAAATCAAATACAAAAATATAATAATTCTCGGTGAATGTGTGCTTGTACTATTTCTTGTATTATTAAACGATTAAGCACTCAGTTACATCGTATAATCAGAAGGATAACACTGTATAAATCAACAAAAACTAAAAAATAAAGACAAACTTAAATTTATCTGAAACGATATTTCAACCAACTTGTGAGAAGTCTAATTTGATGTGTTTATAGTTCAAATAAACAATATTGTGAATCGTTAACTACATAAAGACTAAGTTATTTTGTTTTCAGGATTATGTCGAAAGTGCGTCCGTGGAGATCAGCAGTATAATAACCCGGCTTGGGTACGGCGAGCAGATCAGACGGTGGCGGACTGAGAAGTACAAGTAGCATGATAGCGTGAGGAATTTACGATTAAGTAAAAATGTAACTTTTATAACAGCTGGCAGCAAGGCAGAGGGGCAAATCTGCTTCTTAGAAAGCGGCATGGACGTGTTAATCGTTGTGGAAGGAATCCTCTGTGTGGAAGCTGGTATAAATCTTCACACCATACCTGACGGCATAGGAGTGTTCAGGATGGATACAAGTGAATATCCAGGACACTGTAGACTGTTGTTAGCGAGACTAGCGCGTAAACATCCCGAAATAATCCACAATGCTTTGTGTGATAATGGCAACGGAGACGTTTTATGAAGCGGTAGTTTATTTCTTGATGAAATTCCGGCAGATCAATTTACACATTCATCATTTGTGTATCATAAACAAGCGGGGCCGTCGCTGCCGATTTTAATTGGACGTGAACTTCATACGGACCAAGTATTCGCACTGCGCTGTCATTGCCCAAGCATCCTACAAAAATGGGCTTCCCGAACCCGTCAATGGCCGCCACCAGTCTTAGTTTAGAAAGTCGTATTGTTATGTGCCTATGTAACACCGGTGGGTTTTAAGGCAAGTGAATACAAGCACGTGGAATGGAGGATTTGTTTAACACCGGAGAGTCTGAACTTGTGAACAACCTTAATGACACAAAAGCAAAAGTGTACGTAATGCTCAAAATGATCGTCAAAGATGTGTTAAGGCTTTAAAAAGAAATTACATCATACATGATGAAAAATATAGTTTTATGGCAAGCTGAGAGTAACCCACAAAACACGTTTAATGCTCGGAGTTTTTTTCACTGGCTGCATGACGGACTGAGAGAACTTAGGACTGCTATTGTCACGCAACAACTGTCATATAACATGATTCCGGACAGAAATTTAATGGCATCCATTGGTTTACAGGATAAGCAGCAACGTACATGGGTAGCAGATATCACGGACATGATGGCGGAAGGTCCGATGGTATTTCTCAGATTGCCGAAGATACGACAAGCCTTGGTTGCATCCCCAGAGCCGATGTTGTGGTTCAGCAAGAATATGATGGAACTGGCGATGCTGGAGCTAGAGATATGTATAAGATATTTGCAATGTAGCGATAAGAACGGAGATGTAGATGAGTCTGATGTTATCCTACAGGAGATACGGAGACGTACGGACGACATAAAGATGAAGATTAAACTTTGGATGATCGGAGAAGGCTCCTCTGAAAATGATCTTGATTTTGGCGATAGAATGTCAATGTAATAATAAATTAAAGTACTTGAAAATGATTGAACTGGGTGAGATTGTAAGATACTTGCAATGTCAGAATGAGAAGAGGGTGGTGGTTTGTCTCGGATATCATCCTGCAGGAGATAAATGACAAAGGAGTGAAATAGTGAGATAGATCCTGATGAAGTTATGGCGCTTTTTTTCGGCCGCTCTTAAAATTTTAATTGTGGCTTGTAGTAAGGAACTGGTTCGTCGTAATAATTCATTAGTTAACGTAAACGATTAGCCGTTCCAAACAATCAATATAAAATATGCACAATCGGTCTTCCTTTAAGAGAGTATAAAATATCTTTTCTATACATAAAAGCTTTTTATGATTGAAACCTTGTACATGTTACTGGATTGTGGACGATATATATAGGCGAACTGGCTAGTCAGGCTGAACCAGCGATATATAGAGACCCAGGGATATATAGAGGCGAACAGGCTAGTCAGGCTGATATATAGAGGCGAACAGGCTAGCCTGGATGGACCAGGACCCGTTCATGGAACACCAACATTTACATCTGCACGGAGCCTAGAGTCACACTCTGATAATCAATCAATACACACAAACCGCCGTGAACCAGTGGGAACAAGTTTGCAAACTCACATAATAACTATATCGATGTGCGTACAAAATGCCACTCGCAAAAGTGAACCAGTCTGCAGCCGAAACAACACTGAGAAATATTCATTGTCAGTTTGAACCGTGTCGTTTCTGAGGAGGCTTCGGTTCCGGTACCTGCTACAGTATGCGATCCGATATCGGCAGATCAAAATTAAACGCAGGTCCCTTTACATACAACTCCGGATTCCGTATTTTAACACGGATGTGCTTCGGGACAGGTCGACAGCCAAATCAATCAAGCGACGAGCACCCAACGTTTCCAGAACAAATGTCGCTGCTTAAAAACCTAGCCAATACGAAGCTATTTCAAAACTGTCGGTCATTGTCGTAATACGGGATGAAACAGCTGTCATGTTCATCAATATTAAAATTATATTGGGAATGTCAATACATATACATTTTACATCTATATGGGAGGTGTTCAATTGTTTGGAAAATATTGTCGATGTGTACTGCACACAAGTACTAGGCTTGTGTTATGTGAAAAAAACTGCCCAACATAATGACAAACCGACCGACTGAAAGACCCTAATATACCACCTCCTGCTATGCTGTGAACTGTATGAAATTGACCGTGCAAAAATGAGCATAATAGCGCTCGATTGGTCATTGTCGGCTCGGGTACTACTTACATGTATCCCGGGTACTCTTAAGTATACTTACATGTACCCCGGGTACGGTAAATATACTTGAACGTACCAGGTCGATATAAGACTGTACCCGAGCTGTATTCCCGCGCAAAATCCGATGTCGTAAAACGCGCTACCGATTACCGTAAAACGATATTGTTTATCTGAAACAAACTTCTCTTAATAAAAACTGCATCAACATGTTTTTTAATATGAGTTCCAATGATATAGTGGCCATTTAACAGGAAATTGAAATAAATGTGAACATAATTAATTTAAAAAAAACATAGCCGACAACGACCGATTTAGCGTTAAAATTCTCGGGTACGTTTAAGTATATTTACCGTACCCGGGGTACATGTACGTATACTTAAGAGTACCCGGGTACATGTAAGTAGTACCCGAGCCGACAATGACCAATCGAGCCATAAAAGCAAATATCCTTTATAAATTTATTAAATGTTTATTATTAGATATATGATTTCCGTTATAAAATTATAATGATTATAATAATAATCAATATATCTAATCACAAAGCTTATTTATCAAACCATCAATTTCTTGTTGCTATTATTACCTTCAGAAACCATTATTTCTGATGATGCAGCCTCTTTGTGGTGAATTTTGCTTCATCTACCTAACAGATACATATTTCTTAATATCAAAGCACATGTTATACTGCTAGAGAAATTTTTGATGAGACGAAACTTTCAGCCCGTTCCATCTAATTGGCAACCTCAATTAATAAACATGACACAAAGGGACACTCTATGCACAAATTTATTAATAAACTGCGTTTATTGATCGATTCATCTATGTTTCATTTTCTCATTCGCAATTTTGAGCCAACATTGTTTCTAGATCCAAAATGATTTCTTTCTGTAATGTTCCTACACTTTAAGTGCCATTGGGCACGTGTTAGCTTTTACTTCCTAACAGATAACTACAAACTGAGCATGTGAACGGTTGTTTTATTTTTAATATAGTAATTCCCCGGAACGTGTTCTAAATTTTCATTTTTATGTAGGCATTGGATTCCACCAACAACACTACTTCCGTTTAGTGCAAATAAGCCCAACCAATTAAAGCTCTAAAAGTTTGTTTGCTGAGTTTTCGAGAAAGAATAACAGTTTATGAGGGCATCATTGCTTGATTCAATATAATAAAAGATGAATATTGTAAGCCTACCTATATTTTCATTTAATCTTGAAAATCCTTCTTAGATTCATGACAATATGTTACTTTTAAGACATAAATGAATTTAGTTATTGAATATCATAATTCTTTGCAAGCAATGCCAGTTAAGTGTAATATATGGATCAAATAAACTAAAGCTTCCATTAAAATGTGTCTAAACGTCTGAATTAGTACAGACTCAATAAGCGAAAGTTTCTTGAGAATAGACTTCCTTTACACAAAAATACCATACAAGGGGAAAGCGTCGTCCTTGGTTAGCATGCGCGAACTGAAATGGCTATTGTTGGAGGAAATATTCCGCACATGCATTTAACCCAGTTTCCACAAAACGCGAGTCTTATACAAGGAAGACGACTATCAGTACTTATTTTTAACGAGAGCGCCGATGGCGTTGAAAGCATAGTTGCAAGATACAGGGAAGTTGCTGCTTAAGTAAATGTTTAGGTCAAAATATACTTAATAGTTTCCTTATATGTTTCAATGTAAGAGCGACAAATTTGAGCGAAAATAAATACAACATTTTGCACATAGAGACCCCCATAACCATACCTTTCCTTGACGGGCATTCTAAGCTGAATCGATTTAAGCAATAAAAAAGATATGTCATGTTCAAACCAAAAAAGAATTCGACTCAAATCAAAATCGACTGTTTTTGCACCTTCTTTTTTCGGCCGTTTTCTAGTGGATTGTAACCTTTTGCAGAACCATTTTTTACTTTAATCTCTAACATTTTAACTAGTTCAGGTATTTAATAGTGAACACCTATGCTTACACTTTCAATATCTCCAAACGATAAAACCAGAACAACAGTCTAAAGTGAAAAACATGCCTTCGAGGAAAATATGAGGATTTGTTTAGACAGAGACCTATACATTATAGGTCCCTGGTTTAGAGAGTACAGACCTTCATGACTCGATTATTCATGACTCGATTATTTAGTTTATTGTAACCTTAACAATTTCTGACATCACGAGTCGCCTCCCTTGTTGGTTCATGCTACCAAAATGTTATATTTTTAGAAACGGGAATTCCAAATCGTGACGAATGTGAATGGTTACAAAATGACATAACTATGAAAATAAATAGGTAGAATTACAGTATTTCACGCATACCATTATGCAACCATCCGTTTTCTTTTCCGACTTGATACATTTACGGCATTCCATTTAATATTTTACAGACACAACACTCGTCCAGAATTTGCGCGAATCCATTAAATTCGATGCCACATTTAAACCGTTAGCTCTACTCGTAACGTTAATTTCTGGCTCAAAGTAAATCATTTTAATTTCAATTAACACATCTCTGTTACTTTCAAACTTTACTTCATTAAATCCATAGAAAGGCAGGTCAGAATCCATGTCATAAATCACAAAACATTCATCGTACTCCGCTATTATTTTTACACATTTACAAAGAACGAAAGTGCTTTATGCCCCACTTTCTGTTGAGAATATGTTAATTTCTATTTATAATTAACCAATGAAATTCTACATATCCTTAAATTAGGGCCAAATGAATTTGACCTCTCCCAGAACAGTAAACAAAGGAAATAGAAAGTAGGTGTGAGATCTCTATCAACCAGAACAGAATTGTTTTACGAACGAAATTTGTTTTAGTTTCTTAGAAGGTTTTTTCATGTAAAACGGTCTTAAAAAAATTAACTAAAAACGTTGTCAGCAATATTCTTGGAAGAAAACGTTAGAAAAACGTTTCTTAAAAAAAAATGTTAGAATTACCATATACTATATTAAATAGATATTTCGTCTGATTTTTGATCAGGAGGCTTCATAATGGTCAACCGTTCCATGTCGGTTTTCGAAATGTAGCTCTAACATAAGCATAGCTGCGTAACCGCAACTATGCTAAAAACCATATTATCCATTGTAATTCAATATGCACAAATAACACAAAAACACGCTGTTCTCTAAATTTATTATGTGGCTGGCTTTAAATACATGTGGCGAGAATTTAAGTTATGCGAAGAAATATAAAATTGAGATGTTCTTACGTGATTTTAGACGTCGAGGTATGTATTGGTCTGCACGTTTATTTGTTTGACAATAAATTAATTATATCATATGTTTTCGTCTCGACGAAAAAACTATATCTATACCAACAGGCAGGCATATTACGTCATAATAACCTTGTGTGTGTTATGTGCATCAAACACATCATTAGTACAACAGAGTCGCGTGCGTTTTATTTGCCGTATTTTGATGGCAAATATTAAAATGGGCGAAAACGGAAAAACCTGAAATGTAGAATAAGATCATGTTCTTCAAAAAGGATGCGCAATAGGTTTCAACCCGAACCAACTTAAGCGTAAAGGCGTCTTGATCCGATTTCTGAATAATATGATTATCGAATAACTGGCTTAAGTCGAGTATTTCATTTGTTCGTATGTTTATTGAAACGTATATTAACTTTAATTGAACAGTGTCCTGCACAAACTAGTACTTGTGTTTTTTTATCGCATATAATCTTCATTTAAAACGTGTCATATTTTTAACTCAAAACCACTGCGAGGTTAAGATCTCAAATACGAAAGCCTCTAAGTACCACGTACAATTTGGATTTAGTCGTGCAAGGTGAAAGTCGAACAAACGCTTATAAATGCGCCTTGATATTGAATTATTAATCCTTTATTTCTCGTTATTAAGCCATGTTTTACGTTCTTACGTATTTATTAAACGTTATTTAACGATTATTAGCGTTTTAATTCGTTTGTTTGCATGATTACGTGTTTATTTGCGTGAACACGCCTTTTTCGCGTGTGATAAGAACTTTGCATCATTTAATTATAATTTTAACTGGTCCTAATAGGCTTCCGTACTCAAGAGCTTCAGTTAATCCAATTAAACTGTACGCATTGTATACATCACATGGAACAAAAATTGGGCCATGTGATTTATGCCTTATTATTTATATAATTGGTTGATAAAAATATTATCATAGAAAAAATCCTTTTTATAAATTTTTACGTGGGATCACGGGCCGATAACTCTGCTAGGAGATTTCACTAATACGAGGACGGAAGTTGTTAAGCGGATTTTACATACAGGGGGAACTTCCATTCGTATTGTTCCGTAAGTAGATTGATTCTCATCTTCAAAGTTTATTAAAGTATTGATAAAACACTTTCATATAAGCAGATATCAATTATTACTGCGAACTTAAATTGACAACCCATCGAATAATTTACTTCTTACAATTTCTTTGTTATAACCTTGAAATCGAAAGTGCAGACTTTTGATAAACATGTTGTAAAACTGAACTTTTAATGTTTGTTTGCTTGTGTCAGTTGTTTGAGGTGAAACGTAACATTTTGTCAAATTCAATGCGGCGTTGCTGTAAAAATAATTTATAATTGAACATGAACATTGTTAACACATCGAATTTATAACTCAGAATCGATCTTGAAATCGAAAGTGCAAGACACGTTTAAATATTGTTAAAAACTAACTTACCTTCAACATGCATACCTGCTTGTGATTTATTATCAGTTTTATTTAGTCGAGGGTGATATGGTATCTTTGTCTTGTTACTTCATATGAGGCGCTCTTTGAAAACAGGGTTTAATGCATGTGCGTCAAGTATCGTCACAGATTAGCCTGTGCAGTCCGCACGCCAATATGAGGGAAGACACTTTCCGCTGTTATGGAATTTTTAATTATATTTTGTTTACGGAGGTCTTTCCTTGACGAACATTTGGTTAAGGCTGAAAGTTTCGTCTCTGATTAGTTTCTGCACACTTAACGCACATGCATTAAGTCTGGTTTTCACAGACCGAGACTCGTGTGTGAATGCAAGTTCAAACCTGTGTTTCTAAAAATAGTAAAATAATATCACAGCGGGGAATACCCGCTTAGTTTTGAAATCAGGATTGATTTGGCTTCGTTTGGAAATCAGTCTTGATTTGGCTTTACTCATGCATACTATTATTTCGTCTATAAGTAGTGCCTCTATTTTTGTACCTTTGACTATTTGTTCGTATATAAAAAGGACCACTGTTGTTGTTTTTACCAACATGTTTATTGATACTACATGTACCATATCTATACTGTCTTGACTCTAAACCCGTGTGGTGAAATATCGTTCCTTTTCTGTGAACCTTGGGAATATGAAACTCAAACGTGTTGAAATATTCAGATAGGTACATTACGTACATAAGACTGCTTCATGATATGGTATGCAACATAATAATTTGTAGATTGATTCGAACATTTTGGTTGAGTTGTTTGCGTGGTCATCCGATTGTAAACACCGATTAAACATTTAATTTCAATCAAAACAAAATATTAACGTGTATTTTGACTTTTATTGAACATATGGAATACCATATTCTCCAATCAAAATTCCGATTTACTTTCAGGAAATGGCGGAAGGAGGTATCGGGTGTACAGAGTTAGAATCTGAAAGCAATCTCAGACACACTCATCAGTCTCAGGCAAGTATGCACATAATGTTTGTATTAAAGACAGCCGCAGGGTCTATTTGCGACATCATTTGACACTGCAAAATTGCCGCCATTTGTAATAAGTTCGTTTTAGTGGCCGTTTCAAATGAACACATGTTAACACTTATCATACACTTCATTATTTTTCAAATACCGGTAATTGGATATAAATAAATAAATATGTGGACTACCACATTGTTTTTATACGAACGTGAAAGAGACTCAAATTGCACATGCAGCAAATACTAAAAGCACACTCAACATCCGAAAATATATTTGAGAAACGGAATAAATTCGCACATTTGAAAATGGGAATGCATGTACATGTTTTTCACTATAAAAAATCAATGATAACATTTAGGAAGAGTTGTTTTTGGTTAATAAGAAATTAATATATTAAAACTTATCGGTACTTGTGCAAGGACTTAACAGGAACATATTTCCATTTGTAGCATTACCGAAGTTAAAAATCAGTTGACTTTTAATAAACCAACCGACATAAAAGCTTCGTACACGCTTAAAATGTTTCACGCGTAAGAACATCTTATGTTTGTTTATACTTAACTTATATCTCATACAAACATGTAAATGTCGTAACAGCCTGATTTAGGTACATGCAAGTGCGTTAGAATTTCCACAGGTATAATTATTGAAATCCCTATTATATTTCGCTAATTTCGGTTCCATGAACAGCATGACATAACTGTTAGCACGTTAATATCTGCTGATAGCCTCTTTTTATTGCAATTGTTTATGGTATCTCTGCGCCTTTAAAGTGTGTTAGAGGCATAATTTCCATTTGCAGATTTATTTAAATTTTCTCATGATATTTATTTTATGTCAGATTTTGTGAATTACACACATTTCTATGAAAAAAGTACTTCCATATAATAATTAAGACGATTACACTTTAATTACAAAATATAAATAACTGTTAAAGTAGAAACGTGTAATTATAATTATTAATAGTGAACATACTACAAATGCATTTCTGTTAACGTATAAATGTCAATATATGTATGAGACGTATCCATACTACACCTATATTACTGTTAACGGATAAAAATGTAATAATATGTATATTTATTATCCTTACTTCAAAATACGTTACTGTTAACCTATTAAAATGCCGATATATCTATAATGAGTATCAATACTACAAATATATTACTTTTTAAGAAAACAAATGTCATTTTATGAATGTTGATTTTTTTTCCATACTTCAATTGTGCGTCTATGTGTCTATCAATACTACTTATGAAAAAGCCACTCAACTTATTTGGCATAGTAAATTTAAGTACAAAACAGAAACATATTTTATCTATGCCAATTAGAATATATATGGTGGTTACAAGGTAGAAATCCGTCTTTTTGCGCTTTAAAACTTAAAAATAATCACGTTTGTCGAAATGGACGTATACGTATAGAAATCCTACTTTCGGTTTTTAAAGCGGTACCGTTTGAAAAATAATAAATTACTTGCTAACTAGGCTATAGATTTAATTTTATCTATGCCAATTAGAATATATCTGGTGGTTACAAGGTAGAAATCCGTCTTTTTTGCTCTTTAAAACTTAAAAATAATCGCGTTTGTCGAAATGGACGTATACGTATAGAAATCCTACTTTCGGTTTTAAAAGCGTAACCGTTTGAAAAATAATACATTACTCGCTAACTAGGCTATAGATTTAATGACAATTTTGCACACTTTCATATTGAATCTATATGTATTGATTAATATGTATTTCATTTCAAGGTGTGTGGCATTTCAAGGTGTGTGGCTTTAATGTTAATTATATTGTTATTAAATACAACACATGACTTAAAAATACTGTTTTCATTGATTTGTATTTGCATTATTTTTTCTTTATTTAATACCTACACATTTAGTAACATCGTATATCAGAATGCATTACACTGTATATATAAATAAACAAAACTGAAAATTTATCTGAAACAATATTTCACTCAAATTCCGGAAAGTGTATTTTCGATGTGTTTATAGTTACAAATAAAATACTATTGTGCGTCGTTAAATGACTGTAAGATGTATTTCATTTTCAGAATTGTGTCGAAAGTGTTTCCGTGGAGATCACCAGTATAATGACTCGGCTGGGATACGGCGAGCAGATAAGACGGTGGCGGGTTGAGAAGTACAAAGAGCAGGATAGCTTGATGAATGCACGATTTAGATATGTGACTATGATCACAGCTGGCAGCAAGGCAGAGGGGCTAACCTGCCTTCATGAAAGCGACCGTGATGAGTTATTCGTTTTGGAAGGTATTCTCTGTGTGGAAGCTGGTATAAGTCTTCACACCATACCTGACGGCATAGGAGTGTACAGGATGGATACACATGCATATTCAGGACACTGTAGACTGTTGTTAGAGAGACAAGCGCGTAATCATTCCAAAGTAATCCACGATGCTTTGTGTGATAATGGACAAGGAGACATTCTATTAAGTAGTAGTTTGTTTCTTGATAAAATGTCGGCATATCTTCCTACAAATTCATCATTCGTAAACCATGAACGAGCGGGGCCGTCTCTACCGGGTTCAGTAGGAGGTGTGGTTCACACTGACCGTGTATGGGCAATACGCTGTCATTGCCCCAGCATCTTACAGAGATGGGCTTCCAGACCCCGTCATTGGCCCTCACCGGTCTTAGTTCAGAAAGTCGTATCGTTAGGAGCTAATGTAACAGCGGTGGGTTTTAAGGAAAGTGAATACAAGCACATGGAATGGAGGATCGGCTTTAACACCGGAGAGTCAGAACTAGTAAACAACCTTAATGACACACAAGCGAAAGTGTACGTTATGCTCAAAATGATCGTCAAAGATGTGTTAAGGCCTTCTAAGAAAGAAATAACATCATACGTGATGAAAAATATAGTATTATGGCAAGCTGAGCGTAACCCACAAAATAAGTTCTATGCTCAGAGTTTTCTTCACTGGCTGCTTGACGGACTGAGAGCACTTAGGACTGCTATTGTCACAAAACAACTGTCATATTACATGATTCCAGAAAGGAATTTAATGGCAGCCAGTGGTTTGACGTACAGGCAGCAAAGTCATTGGGTAGAAGTTATCACGGACATGATGGCAGAAGGTCCGAGGGTAATTCTCGGATTGCCAAAGATACGGAGGGCTATTGTCGCGTCCCCAGAGCCGATGTTGTGGTACAGCATGAAAAGGATGGAGCTGGAGATGCTAGAGCTGGAGTATAAGAACAGAATGGTGCCTTGCTATGAGAACGGAGTGTTGTATAAGTCTGATGCTATCCCGCAGAAGATGCGGAGACGTATGGGCGAGGTACTGATGGAGATTGCATTACGGATGATCGAAGAAGGTTGTGCTGTAAATGATCTGACGGATATTAACGATAGAATGCTACAGTAATAATGAATTGAAGTGCTTTAAAAGGATGGAACTGAGATGGTAATATACGTGCAACGTATAAATGAAAAGATAGTGGTGTTTTGTCTCGGATATCATCCTGCAAGAGATACAAGGACAAATGAGTGGAATAGTGAGATGGATCTTCCGCCGAGTTTTTATGAAAGGCAGCGTTGTTAATAATATGTATTCGCCTTGAACTTCAGAAGTGATGGCGCTTTTTTCGGCCGTGCTTGAAAATAAAATAGGCGCGTGTAGTAAGGAACTGGTTCGTCTAAATAATGCAGTAGTTAATGTGAACGATCAGCCGTAGCAAGTAATTAATACAAAATATGCACAATCAGTCTTCCTTTTAAGAGAGTATATAATATTTCTTTTTAAACATAAAACGTTGTTGGATCCTAATCAAACCTCGCGATTTTGGGGACGTCAGCACATAACGGTAGATGTCTGACGCCTCCCAATTACCAGTTTCGCAATTGACATCCCGCGAGATATCCAAGAGGCCCGATGACGGTTATAAACGAGATTGTAAGACTTGAGAAGCCGGAAACCCCGCTCAAGAGTATACATCGTGTATCCGGCAAAGCTGTTTTAAGATTAGAAACGTGTTTATGTTACTGGATTGTGGACGATATATAGAGGCGAACAGGCTAGCCTGGCTGGACCAGCGATATTGAGGCGAACAGGCTAGTCAGTCTGATATATAGAGGCGAACAGGCTAGCCTGGCTGGACCAGGTACCGTTCATGGAACGCCAACATTTACATCTGCACGGAGCTGAGAGTCACATTTTGATAACCAATCAATAAACTACACACGAGCCGCCGTGAACCAGTGGGAAGAAGTTTGCAAACATTACTATATCGATATGCGCACAAAATGCCACATACAAAAGTGAACTAGTCTGCGGTCGAGTCGACACTGAGAAATATTCAATGTCAGTTTCGACAGAGACGTAGTATCTACGTCTCTGGTTTGGACCGTGTTATTGCCAAGGAGGCATCGGTTCCGGTACCTGCTACAGTATGCGATCCGATATCGACAGATCAAAATTAAACGCAGGGATCTATACATACAACTCCGGATTCCATATTTGAACACGGATGTACTTAAGGAGTCTTCGACAGCCCAATCAATCAAGCGACAAGCACCCATAGTTTTTAGCACAAATGTCGCTGCTTAAATACCGAATAAAACCTAGCCAATTTGAAACAATTTCAAAACTGTCGGTCAGTGTCGGGATGGAACCGCTGTCATGTCCATCAATATTAAAATTATATTGGGAATTGTAATACATATACATTTTACATCTATATGGGAGGTGTTTAATCGTTTGGAAAATATTGTCGAAGTGTGCTGCACAAAAATACTAGGCTTGTGTTATGTGGACAAACTGCCCAACATAATGACAAACCGATCGACTGAAAGACCCTAATATACAACCCCTGCTATGATGTAATTTATGCTGTGAACTGTATGAAATTGACCGTGAAAAATGAGTATAATGGCAAATATCCTTTATAAATATATTTTATGTTTATTGATAGGTATTTTATTACTGTTATAAAATTATAATAATTATAATACTCGTTACCAGGTATATCAATTCACACTCCAACCATCAAATTTTTGTTGCTATTATTTCCTTAAGAAACCATTATTTCTGATAATGCAGCCATTGCCTCGTGCATTTTGCTTCATCTTCCTGCCTGATACATAATTTTCAATATCAAAGAACAGGTTTCACTGTCAGATACATTTTTAATGAGTTGACAGTTTTATCCGGTTCCATCTTATTGGCATCCTAAATGTATAAACATGACACAAGAGGACAAGCTATGCACAGATTTATCAATAAACTTTGTTTATTGATCGATTAATCTATGTTTCATTTTGAACATTCGCAAGTGTGAGCCAACATTGTTTCTAGATCCAAATCGATTTATTTCTGTAATGTTCCTACACTTTAAGTGCCATTAAACACGTGTTAGATTTTAATTCCTAACATATAACTACAGATTGAGCATATGAACGGTTGTCTTATTTTTTAATATAGTAATTTCCCGAAACGTGTTATTAATTTTCCTTTTTCTGTAGGCATTGGATTCCACCAACAACACCAGTTCCGTTTAGTGCGAAAAAATCCCAACCAACTAAAGCTCTTAAATTGTGTTTGCTGAGTTTTCGAGAAAGAATAACAGTTGAAGAGGGCATATTTGCTTGATTCAATATTTTAAAAGAAGACTTTTGTAGGCCTACCTATATTTGCATATAATCTTCAAAATCAAGATTCATGACATTATGTTACTTTTAAGACGTAAATGAATTTAGATATTGAATATCATAATTCTTTGCAAGAATGCCAGTTAAGTGTATTATATGGATCAAATAAACTATAGCTTTCATTACCATGTGTCTAAACGTCTTAATTAACACAGACTCAATACATAAGCGAAAGTTTCTTGAGAATAGACTTCCTTTACACAAGCAATACCATACAAGGGGAAAGTGTCGTCCTTGACTTCCTTTACACAAGAAATACCATACAAGGGAAAAGTGTCGTCCTTGACTTCCTTTACACAAGAAATACCATACACGGGGAAAGTGTCGTCCTTGACTTCCTTTACACAAGAAATACCATACAAGGGAAAAGTGTCGTCCTTGACTTCCTTTACACAAGAAATACCATACAAGGGGAACGTGTCGTCCTTGACTTCCTTTACACAAGAAATACCATACAAGGGGAAAGTGTCGTCCTTGACTTCCTTTACACAAGAAATACCATACAAGGGGAAAGTGTCGTCCTTGACTTCCTTTACACAAGAAATACCATACAAGGGGAAAGTGTCGTCCTTGACTTCTTTAACACAATAAATACCATACAAGGGGAAAGTGTCGTTCTTGACTTCCTTTACACAAGAAATACCATACAAGGGGAAAGTGTCGTCCTTGACTTCCTTTACACAAGAAAAACCATACAAGGGGAAAGTGTCGTCCTTGACTTCCTTTACACAAGAAATACCATACAAGGGGAAAGTGTCGTCCTTGGTTAGCATGCGCGGACTTAAATGGCTATTCTGGGAGGAAACTTTACGCGCATGCATTTAACCCAGTTTCCACAAAACGCGAGTCATATACAAGGAAGACGACTATCAATACTTATTTTTAACAACCATATTATCCAGTGTAAATAAATATTGCATAACTTACACAAAAACACGCTGTTCTCTACCTGAAATATACATTTATTATGTGGCTGTCTTTATATACATGTGTCGAGAATTTGAATTATGCGAAGAAATATATAATTAAGATGTTCTTACGTGATTTTAGACGTCGACGTATGAATTGGTCTGCACGTTATTTTTTTGGAAAATAAATTAATTATATCATATATGTATTCTTCTCGACGAAAAATCTATATCTGTTACCTTTATTGATACGAAAGCTATACCAACAGGCGGAAATATTACGTTATGACAGCATTGTGTGTGTTATGTGCCACAAACACATCATAAGTACAACAGAGTCGCGTGCTTTTTATTTGTCGTATTTTGATTGCAAATATTTACCCATTTATGTCTAGCGTCTAGAAAAAAGGCTTTGGCAAACAGCGTAGACCCAGATGAAACGCCGCATGATGCGGCGTCTCATCAGGGTCTGCGCTGTTTGCTTAAAGGAATTTCTGTAAGAAATATTCTAAATATAGAAATAAATATACAAGACATCCCAAATTTTGCAAATATATTGATCCAATTTAAAAGGATGGGAGAGTCCACTAGGCATAAATGAGTCAAAAAGGGCGAAACGGAAAAACCTGAAATGTGGAATAAGATCGTGTTCATGAAAATGGATGCGCAATAGTTTTTAAACCGAACCAACTTAATTGCAAAAGCGTTTTGATCCGATTTCTAATTAATACAATTATCGAATAACTGGCTTAAGTCGAGTACATGTATTTCATTTGTTCGTATCACTATTGAAAAGTATAATAACTTTAATTAAACAGTATCCTGCACGAACTAGTATTTATGTTAGTTTCGCTATAATCTTCATTTTAAACGTGTCATATTTTTAACTCAAAACCACTGCGGGGTTTAGATCTCAAGTACGAAAGTCTCTCAGTGACACTTGCAATTTAGATTTAATTGTGCAAGGTGAAAGTCGTACAAACCCTTATAAATGCGCCTTGATATTAAATTATTTTTCCTTTTTTTCTCGTTATTAAGCCATGTTTTACGTTCTAACGTATTTATTATACTTTATTAAACGATTATTAGCGTTTAAATGCGTTTGTTTGCGTTATTACGTTCAGAAACGCAATTTTTCGCGTGATTATAACTTTACATCATTCTTTTTTAATTTTAACTGGCCCCAATAAGCTTCCGTACTCAAAAGCTTTAGTCAATCCAGTTAAATTGTACGCAATGTATACATAACATGGGATAATTGGACAAAATCGGGCCAGGTGATATATCCCATATTATTTATATAATTGGTTGATAAACATATTCTCATAGAATAAATCCATTTGGTAAATTTTCACGTGGGATCACGGGCCGACAGCTCTGCTAGGAGATTTCACTTAAACGAGGACGGAAGTAGTTAAGCGGGTCTAACATACAGGAGAAATTTCAATCGTATACTTTTGTTCCGTAAGTAGATTGATTATCATCTTCAAAGTTTATTTAAGTATTGATAACAAAACACTTTCATATGAGCAAATATCAATTAAATGTATAACTGCGAACGTAAATTGAGAGCCCATCGAACAATTTACTTCTTATAATTTCTTTGTTTTAACCTTGAAATCGAATGTGCAGACTTTTAATAAACATGTAATTTGTAAAACTGAACTTATAATATGTGTGTGCTTGTGTCAGTTGTTTTAGGTGAAACCTTACAATTTGTCAAATTCAAATCGGCGTTGCTGTAAAAAAAAAATTGCACATGAACATTGTCAACACATCGAATTTATAACTCAGAATGGATCTTCAAATTGAAAGTGCAAGACATGTTTAAACATTGTTAAAAACTAACTTACCGTCAACATGCATACCTGCTTGTGATCTATGATCAGTTTTATTTAGTCGAGGGTGATATGGTATCTTTGTCTCGTAACTTAATATGAGGCGCTCTTTGAAAACAGGGTTTAATGCACGTGCGTCAAGTATCGTCACAGATTAGCCTGTGCAGTCCGCACGGCAATATCAGGGAAGACACTTTCCACTGTTATGGAAATTTTTGTTAATGGAAGTCTTTTCTTAACGAAAATCTTATTAAGGCTGAAAGTTTGGTCCCTGATTAGTCTGTGCAGACTTAACGCACATGCATTAAGTCTGGTTTTCCCAGACCGAGACTCGTGTGTGAATGCTAGTTCAAACGTGTGTTTCTAAAAATAGTTAAATAATATCACAGCGGGGAATACCCGCTTAGTTTTAACATCAGTATTGATTTGGCTTTACTCATACTATTATTTCGTCTATACGTAGTACCGCTATTGTTTTGTATCTAAAACTATTTGTTCGTATATAAGAAGAACCACTGTTGTTGTTTTTAACAACAGATTTATTGATATTACATGTACCATGTCTATATTGTCTTGACTCTATACCCGTTTGTTGAAACATTGTTCATTTTCAGTTTTCCACAAGCGAATAAGCCCATTATGAACATTGGCGCTATGAGACTCTAACGCGTTGAAATATTCAGGTAGGTGTGACGTAACAAGTTAAATATTATACAGTCGAAACCCGATGGCTCGAACTCGTCGGGACCGGCAACACAAGTTCGAGCCATCCGGAATTCGAGCCATCCGATTTCTATTAACATTTTGTTTACAAATAATTCTGCAGTTCATTTTCACCTCCAGTTGAAGAGTACACATATTCACCATATTGCTTAAACTCAGTACTACTTCGTACTACTTTCTGCTTTTAAATTAATAAGAACCATATGTATCCTTAATACTTTTGTTTATAAATATTTTTAAACAGTAACAAATCCAATCGATTAAATATCATTCAGTAAATTATATCAGCATGTTTTAACGTAGAACATTTTCTGGTAACACAGAGCGCTAAGAAACAAAACTTATATCGATACTATATACACATCATTTACACATGAGACAGTGCTACGTTAAGTTATTTATATTTTTATAAGAATAACATTACGCCAGTCTGTGTTGCGTTCCTTAGCTGTCGTCGTGAAACAAAGCTTTCGATTACATCCAATTGAGATTGAACGTGCTGTGAGTTTTCGCACTTCTCGAGATAATTTCTGATTACATTAATACACCATGACATCTTTTACTCAAATCAATTTACGATCAAGTCGATGATATGTTTGCATCTGGTGTAAAAAATCTATTATTGGGTGCCTTTAAACAAGCGGTCCTAATTGATTAACAGTTTATGCGACCAGAAGCGAATTCGAGCCATCCGAACAAAAAACGTGTAAAAATGTTCACCGGGAGTGTGAAAACAGTTCGAGCCATCCGATAATTCGAGCCTCGCGAATGCGAGCCATCCGACAAAATTTTATATGAATATTTAGCAATAAAAAATCGTAGCTTTGATGAGAGTTCGAGCCAACCGGAAATTCGAGCCAAGCGAGTTCGATCCATCGGGTTTCGACTGTATTAAGTATTAGTATACAAAATATTATACGCATTAGAAAATTGTAAACAACAAGAATTCAATTGGCTAAAATTCCTACTATAAGCAATATCTTACATACAAAGAGACCAGCTAATTAATGAATTAGCGAATACATGCTTCAGAACGATATCAGATGACCAACACAGATGGTAATTATAAATAACGTCAACACCGACCAGAATAACACACCAAGTTAATTAATCATTGCTTATCACGTTAATCATACATGCCATAATTTTTTAGGTCCAAAGCGGGACATTCCATAAAAAATTAAAAAAAAACGGTTAATTAAAATGCCTTGTGGTATGCAACCTGCAGATTGAATGTTGTATGATTTCATGTAAATAGCGGACTACCATCCGTATTTGGCTTTCGCATATCATGTTACTTCGCTACATTTGGGCATGTAGTTTTGCACAAGATCTCGTCAGAAATCGACACGTACGATTGGGTGTTCCAATCTATATTAATACACTGTTCGTCAGTAGAGAGGTTGGTTAGTTAGAACAGAACAGAACAGAACAGAATAGTTTATTTTTGACTTAAGCATGTGAAGCTCATCGTCATTAACATACATATAAATAACAGCATGCGTTGAAGTACACACAAAAACACACATCATTTTAAAGAATAAATAATCTAAATAAACACGAAATAAACATAGTTCGTGAACATATTTCGTGAGAATGGTACATGGATGGGTTTAATACACAGTGGTCACACAATGTTATGCATATAGGTTTACAAATATAGGTATAATTACATATTTCTGACCTTATTTTTTTGTAAAAATGTATTTGTATTTAACACTACATATATATGACATTTTCTCTTATTTTAAAGCATGTTAAACAATACATGGCTAGCTTTCTTAATACAGTTTTGTTTGAGCTATTAAGTAGTTTAATAAACTTGAACATATTTGGCCGGATTCTATAATAGTTCGGAATTAATGCATTCCTAACATCATTATAATAAGGACATTTAAGAACAAAGTGAAATTCATCCTCGATGTCATTAAGGTTACATAATATACATTTGCGTTGATCTCTGTCAATATTCTGGTGTCTGCCCGTTTCTATGAATAATTTGTGAGAGGACAAACGTAATTTTGCAACAATGTTCCTATGTTTTTTGTTGACAACAATATCAAGATACGATGATCTTTCAAAAACCGGTTTGAGTTCCTTATATAGGATCATTGAGCTACACGACGTCACACTGACATCCCAGTTGGTAATATACTGGTCTCGTAATCTGTTTTTGAATAACGGGATAAAGTGATCATTGTTAACAGATTCGGGGAATAGCCATACATCGGTGAAACCGGTTTGGTTAAGAATGTCCCGTATTTTCGATGACCAATTGTTAGCATTATTTTTACGTTCAATTTCTAATCTTTGTAAAACTACAACTTGTTTAAGAATACAATTTCCCTGTTTCACAGTATGTAATTTCAAAAAATATTTAACCATCCTGACATATCTGTCGATATGCAAGGGAAATCGACCAACTTCGGCATATAGCGATAGTGAATTTGTTGACATTTTTACGTTCAATAGTCTTTTACAAAATTTACGGTGAACGCGTTCAATATTTTCCGCTTTGATGGATCCCCAAACTTCGCAGTTATAGTTTAAAATGGATGAAACATATGCGTCAAATAAATTAAACATGATATTTATGGGTACGTTCATATCTTTCGTTAGGTTGAACAAAGAATGCATCGCTTTTAATGCTTTGCCATAAAGTGTATTTGTTGCGGGCACGAACGATCCGCCACTTGACATCACAATTCCAAGGTAATTAAAATTATTCACAATTTCTAGTTCTTGACCTTTATAAGTCCATTTGAATGCTTTACTGATTGAACCCCCTTTTCGGAATACCATGACCTTTGTTTTTTCAATGTTAACTGTTAAATTCCATTTATCGCAGTAGGCTTCTAAATTGTATAATGACTCTTGAAGACCCTCTTGTGTTTCAGAAAATAAAACCGCGTCGTCTGCGAATAATAAGAGATAGATAGATATTTGTTCTAATGTCATGCCGGCGTTTATTCCATTCTGCAGACTTAATTCGATGTCATTAATAAAGAGTGAAAACAATATGGGCGAGGTTATCTCCCCCTGAAATAGACCAACGTTACTATTGAATATGTCTGACAGTGAACCCATGTGTTTAACCTGTAATTTGACTTCATTGTACATGGATCGAATAAGGGTCAAGAGTTTACCGTCGATGCCCATATTAATCATTTTACTCCATAATTGACCGCGATTGATGACGTCATATGCTTTCCGGTAGTCAATATAGCAACAAAATAGTTTTTCTTTATTCTGCAACTGTCTTTCTATGAGGGCATTAAGAATAAATATTGCATCTACTGTGCTACAGTTTGGTTTAAAGCCGAATTGCGCATCCGTTAAAATGTCATTAGTTTCCGCCCATTGTTTAAGACGTTCATTAAGTATACTTGTAAACAGTTTGGCAAAACAACTAATTAACGTAATTCCCCGATAGTTATTTGGGTCTGTAATGTCGCCACGTTTATGTATTGGTATGATAACTCCGGACGCCCAGCTGCGTGGAAAACACTTTTTATCCATTATGTAATTAAATAATATTTCAAGCGGCTTTGAAATCACATGTATTGTTTCAGTAAAATATTCATATATTATATTGTCCTGCGCATGCGCTTTATTGTGTTTCAATCGTTTTGTTGCCTTTATTATTTCTTCTATCGATATGGGGTTATCTAATTCGGGGTACGACGGGTGTGTGTTTTGCCTATTGTCAAATTCATTTAAGAAAGTTTCGGCGTCAAAAGAATTTTGATTTACACTGCTTTCGTCGGCTAATTTACTGAAATAATCACTAAATTCGCTTAACGGTATCGTGTCTGAGATTTGTGATGAAGGTTTTCGATTGAACAGTTTCCAAAATTCACAAGGTGATTTCCGTCTCATATTATTCATTCGCTTGCTTTGGTCACTGTTATATTTTAATTTTGTTTTCCTACATGCATACTTGTAATCCTTCTTCATAGAAATCATTTGTTCTCGCGTACGTTCATTTTTATTTAGATTGTACTCGTATAAAGCTCTTGTTAGCTGAGATTGTTTGTTTTTACACTCTTCATTAAACCATTTTTGTTTATTTTTATCAGCATATAAAAATCGGTTATTTTCAGGTTTTATAATGCGCTTAAAATATTTTCCCCCCTTTAAATTTAAATATTTTGAGAATTCTCCCACTAAAATATCAGGGTCAGCGTTTGAATCAATTTGCGATAATAAAGTTTGTTCCAGATTCTGTATATCGCACGATACATCACGCACAAAATCGCATTTGTTCTCTGGTTTCCATTTAAAATAAACAATCGGATTACTATTACTTGTTAAACCCGCGTTATTCGTGCGGAGATTAAATGTTAGCGGCGCATGATTAGAGAATTCCGTGAAATTGTTAACGGTAAAATCTAAAATATCACTGAAATTTGTACGCGCAGTTAATAAATAGTCTATAGCGCTTTCACCATTATGTGTACAGCATGTTATATTCCCTAAATTGTAGTCATTATGTAACCGTCCATTCACGATACGAATATTGGTTGCTTTGCATATGTCTAACAAGTAGTCGCCAAATCGATTCGTAACTGGGTCACAATTTGAACGCGGGATTAGGGTTTCAATATCTGGGTCGGAAACAAAATCAATATCGCTTATATACCTGTCATTTTCGATGTAATCTGCTTTGTGTCCCGTTCGCGAGTTTGTATCTCCCGTTAAAAACACTTTACCTTTAGTTTGATAAAAATTAATATCACACTCAATCGTTTCAAAAATATCATAGGTATACAAAGAATGAACAGGGGAATTTTCTGGTGCAATATATACAACACATAGATATACATCAAATTCAATATTAAAAAACAGCTTATCTAATTTTAGCCAAACAATGCAATCAATATCATTTTTTACTAATATGACACCTTTACGAATAGAATCTTTAATATAAATAATAATACCACCACTTGAGCGCTTCGCTCTACGGTGTTGCAATCGTCTATAAGAATGAATTGGTTTGCTGTAGCCTTTTAAATCTATTGTAGAATCTTTATTTGTCCAGGTTTCAGTTAAGCATGTAATGTCATGATTGGAAAGAAAAGTTGTAAACTTACTATTAGAACATTTAAGTGCACTTAGTCCTTCCACATTCCACGTGACAATTTTAACGACATTCTCACGACCGTCCTATTCCACATACACTTGTTTGTTAATGTATAGTTTGTCAATTTTAAGGAACGCCTCCTTGCCCTCGGCTCGTGCCTTTTTCATAATTGGTATCAGCCTTCGACGAACATCCATTACCTCCTTTGGATATTGTTCGGATATTCCGAACGGGGTACCTTTAAGCTGCTTTGACTCCTTTCGGACTCTCTCCCTGTCCGGGTAATACGCGAACTTGGCGACAATGGGGCGCACTTTATTTGGCTGGTATCGGCCTACACGATGTGCCCTATGCAACTTTACCTCGGATTTAGCGTTTTGCACGTGAAGTTTGGTTTCAATGAATTCCAATATCTTCTTCTCGCATTGCTCGTCTTTCTCCTCAGGAATTTGGAAGAAAAGCAAATTTTCGCGCATACTCCTGCACTTGAGGTCCGTTATTTCTGCCTGTAATTTTGAATCTTTCAAGTTCACTGAACACTCCCGACTTTGTAAGTTGTTAGTTGATTTTAATATTGAGTCATACTCAGTCATCTTAGAGAGCGAGAGACCGACGAACATAACGTTCACACAATTTGTTATTGTCATGGGGCCAAAAGACCATGTCATTTACCTTACAGTTCAGATTATTTTACGAACATTGGAAACGTGTGTTGAAATTAAATCAATCCAAATAAATCATTATGAACATTGAAAAATACTTTGCGTATATTTAGTATTATTTGTGTCAAAGACTATGTCACATAGTTACTCAGACTGCTTCATAATATGGCATGCATCATAAGTTATAGACAGACAGACAGACAGACAGTTTATTCAGACTTATACACAAGTACATCGTCTTCATACTTAAGTTTACATATTATTTTCTGTCACGTAACTAGGTATAACAAATAAACATTACATAACATAAATATACATTTAGGAATACAAATACAAATCAACTATCAAAGCGGTAATGAAACTTATGGAACAGTATTATTCAGAATCGTATTTCTTATAACAAGCGCTTCTTTTATATATTTACATACATTGTAAATTACTGCTTTGTCACATGAAAGTAATAACTTGTGGAATTTATATACAGATGGGTTTTCATAATAAATACGGCTTATAAATTTTTTCCTTAAATCAGAATAACAGCGGCATATACAAATAAAATGGTACTCATCTTCTAAATCCAAGTCATTGCAACATAAACAATAACGTTCATTACGTGGTATGTTATTTTGGGCGTATCTGCCAGTTTGAATTCTCAAAGGATGTGCAGAGACTCTTAGTCTTACAAAAAATAATCGCAGACGTCTAGGAAGTAAGTCTAAATATGTTTCATATTCCAAACAGCTTTTAAAAACTTTATACATATCTAATACAGTACTATTATTCATTTTACCGTACCACTCTTGTTTAAAATTGTCAACAAGTCTACATTTAAACTCGCTAATAAAACTATTAACTTGAACAACGTTTGGATTTTCAAATACATAACCAAATCCAAAATTATTTAACATGCTCTTGACATTTGAGACCCAGTTCGTATAACCTTTATTACAATCGTTCAAGGCTTGTTTGTACACATTTTGCATTATGATATTTTCATTTCTCAAAATTTTAAACCAATATTTAATAATTTTAACAAATCTGTTTATATACAATGGATATCTACCTAATTCTCCATAAACAGCAACACTACATGTATTTATTTTCACCTGCAGCAAGCGTTTTCAAAATTTTAAATGTATACGTTCTATATCATCTGACTTCGTGAAACCCCACACTTCTGAGGCATAATTTAATATAGAACCCACAAAAGAGTCAAATAACTGGCAAAATATTTTCGGTTTTATGTCAAATTCATTGCATTTAAACAATAATGTATTCAATGCTTTAAGGGCTTTACCAACCAAATGTTCTTGGTTTAATTTAAAACTTCCAGTATAATTCAACACCGTGCCTAAATAGTTAAAGTTATCAACAACTTCGATATAATTACCATTGTATGACCATTTTTCATTTTCTTTTAATCCCCCTCTTTTCCGAAAAACCATTATTTAAGTTTTTGCAGTGTTAACATTTAGCCCCCAAGCATTGCAGTATACATACAATTTATCTAAATGTGATTGGACCTCAGCAGGTGACTTGCCTAAAATAGCCATGTCATCGGCAAAAAGTAATAAAATCAACACAATATCATCTATACTCAAACCAGAGTTAATGCTATCTTGTAAGTAAAGTTCAAGATCTTCGACAAATAAAGAAAACAAGATCGGCGACATTACCTCCCCTTGCCTCAGTCCAACCGCATAGCTAAAATAATCTGAATAAGATGAACATGATTTAACACGTGACTTAACATTCGCATACATATCCTTCACTATTCTAAGCAATTTACCTTGTATACCAGACTTAAACATTTTCAACCATAATGCATTGCGGTAAATACTATCAAAACATTTTAACATATCGACGTAAATAACATACAAACGTTTATTTTCATTCAAATAATTTTGAACAATTGACATCAGAATAAAAATAGCATCAACAGTTGAATAACCTTTTCTAAATCCGAACTGCGCATCCGAAATAATAGTGTTTTCATTGCAAAAAGTTTCAATGCGTTTATTTAAAATCGTGGTAAATAATTTTGAGAAACAGCTAACTAAGGTAATCCCTCTATAGTTATTTACATCATTAACTGAACCTTTTTTATGCAAAGGGATTATAACCCCTTCTGTCCATTTATCTGGGAAAAAGCCCGATACAAAAATACCGTTAAACACATCGCATAAATGGGCAGATAAAATATCACTACATTCAAGAAAATATTTATTCAACATACAATCACTACCCGATGATTTATTGCGTTTTAAATGTTTAATCGCATTACGAACTTCCTCAACAGATAAAGGCAAGTCAAGTTCAGGAAATGAAGAATGTTCTAAGTTAAAATCATTATTTAAGCAGAAATCCTCTGCTTCAATATTACAAACATCTGATATATTACTACTTAGGTTTTCAAAAAACTTTGTAAATTCTTCTAAAGATATTTTATTTTTAATAACTCTATTTTTAGATTTGAAAAAACGCCAAAAGTCCCTTTGTTTGTGTTTTCTTAAATTTTCAATCTCAATCATTTTTTGCCTATAACAACATGCTTTCTTCTTTCGAATTAAGTCCTTATAAATCCTCTTACAGGTACATAAAAGTTCTCTATTTATATCAGTTTTACTTGAGTTAAAAATACGTAAAGCGTCGTGGTACACATTTCGTGCAGTATCGCACTCGTTATCAAACCAGTCTGCATTCTTAATACAGCTATTTACATTAAAACTAGGGTTAGTGTTATAAACGTATGTTTTACTAAATAACGGGTCCGCAACACTGCGAATGGTTTCAGTAAATCTATTCAAAACATCATTGATTGCCGTTCTACTTGAATAATCTACATGCTGTACAATAGAATTGAATACAGGTAACATAGAAATAATACCTGAGCGAAATTGATTTTTTTTTTTTTGACAGACAGACAGTTTATTCAGACTTATATATAGATTGATTACAACATTTGTGTGACGTTTGATGCGTGGTTATCCGAACGTTAACACCGATTAAACATTTTATTTCAATCAAAACAAAATATGAACGTGTAGTTTGCCTTTTATAGAACATATGGAATACCATATTCTCCAATAAAAATTCCGATTTACTTTCAGAAAAAGGCGGAAGGAGGTATCGGGTGTACAGAGTTAGAATCTGAAAGCAATCTCAGACACAATCATCAGTCTCAGGCAAGTCAGCACATAATGTTTTCATTAAAGACAGCCGCAGGGTCTATTTGCGACTTAATTTGGCACTGCATAATCGCCATTTGTAATAAGTTCGTTTTAGAGGCCGCGTCAAAATAACACATGTTAACACTTAACATATACGTCACTATTGTTCATACACCGGATATATTTATAAATAAATCTGTGGACCACCACATTAGTTTTGTCCGAACTTGAAAGAGACTCAAATTTCACGTGCACCAAACTCTAAAATCAATCATAACAGTGAAAAATATATTTAAGAAACGGACTTAATTCTCAACGTTGAAAATGTTTGGGTACACATGTTTAAAGACTATAAAATCAATGATAAGATTTAAAAAATGATATTTTTGGTTAATAAGAAACAAAAATAAAATCTTTTAGGTACTTGTGCAAGAACTTTATGGGTAGATATTTCCGTTTGTAGCATTACCAAGTTAAACAACAGTTTTTTTTTAGTAAACAACCCGAAATAAAAGCTATGTATTTGTTTAAAATGTTCCGCTCGTAAATACATATTAAAGTAACAATCACGCTCAAAAATATCGAATTTTTCGTTAAATAAAGCTAACCCATAAAAAAATCAATGTTCCTTTAAGCAAAATGCTAAATTTCAACGTTAGACGTTGTCTGGTAGAATTGATTTAACGAGATACAAAATGCTCGTTTTTTTGTGTTTTTTTTTTTGTGGCCACAAATAATTCCATTTATATCTCCCGTGAAATATCCGAACATTTACGGGCGAACACGAGATTGGATACGGTAAGCGTCGGAAGCATGACGTAGCTCTCATGAATAATCATTATGTGAAATCAAAATGAATTCTGGGTAACTGCAACTTAACGAATGCGAAAATGGCTTGTATAAATTATGCAAATGAACGCAACCCGGATGAATCCGATCCTGACTCGAAAACGAAAGTAGATTACATCGTGGAACGATATTTAGATATGAAGAGGCTTAAAACTTGCCGAATGCTTGTAATATAACGTTTTTACATCAATGTTACTTGTTTTTAGGGTCTTCCTATTGTAATAAACCATCGTATGGTACTACTTGTTGTCGAATGTTTTTATATAGCATAATACAGTAGCCGTATGTATTGGTGAGCGCGATAGAAACTTTAAGCTTGTTTATACCATATTTATATCTGATAAGACAGTAAATGTCGTAACAGCCTGATTTAGGTGCATGCGAGTGCGTTATAGGCTCAATTTTCAGAGGTATAATTATTGAAATTCCTATTATATTTCGATAATTTTGGTTTCATGAACAAAATGACAAAACATTTAGCACGTTAATATCTGCTGATCGCCTATTTTTATTACAATTGTTTATGGTATTTCTGCGCCTTGAACGTGTGTTAGAGGCATAATTTCCATTTGTTGATTTATTAACATGTTCTCATGATATTTATTCTGTGTCAGATTTTGTGAAATTAATTCATTTCTATAATATAAGTACTTCCATAATGACTGGAGTTGTGGTAACCAAATATCTATCAATTAACATCTAAGGAGGAAACATACTTGATTATATTTAATATGTTAAACATATAGAAACTTCGAGAAAGACATTCTGCATGTGATGTTCTACGTAAATTTATCTTAAACTAAGTTTATATGATTGAAAATACTTTCCATACATCTTAACATAATTTAAAAACTGATATTTATGCCCCCTTCGAAGAAGAGGGGGTGTATTGTTTTGCACATGTAGGTCGGTCTGTCGGTCGGTCCGTACACCAGATGGTTTCCGGATGATAACTCAAGAACGCTTAGGCCTAGGATCATGAAACTTCATAGGTACATTGATCATGACTGGCAGATGACCCTTATTGATTTTCAGGTCACCAGGTCAAAGGTCAAGGTCACAGTGACTCGAAATAGTAAAATGGTTTCCGGATGATAACTCAAGAATGCTTAGGCCTAGGATCATGAAAGTTCATAGGTACATTGATCATGACTGGCAGATGACCCCTATTGATTTTCAGGTCACTAGGTGAAAGTTTAAGGTCACAGTGACTCGAAATAGTAAAATGGTTTCCGGATGATAATTCAATAAATGCGTTCGCCTAGGATCATGAAACTTCATAGGTACATTGATTATGACTGGCAGATGACCCCTATTGATTTTCAGGTCACTAGGTCAAAGGTAAAGGTCACAGTGACTCTAAACAGTAAAAGTGTTTCCAGATGATAACTCCAGAATGCTTACGCCTTGGATCATGAAACTTCATAGGTACATTGACTATGACTGGCAGATGACCCCTATTGATTTTCAGGTCACTAGGTCAAAGGTCAAGTCACAGTGACTCGAAACAGTAAAATGCTTTCCTGATGTTAACTCAAGAATAATTTGGCCTAGGATCATGAAACTTCATAGGTACATTGATCATGACTGGCAGATGACCCCTATTTATTTTCAGGTTTCTATGTCAAAGATCAAAGTCACAGTGATAAAAATCGTATTCATACAATGGCTGCCACTACAACTGACAGCCCATATGGGGGCATGCATGTTTTACAAAAAGCCCTTGTTGATACTAAAAATTAAGACGAATACACTTTAATTACAAAATATAAATTACTGATAAAGTACAAACATGTAATTCTATTTATTAATAGTGTACATACTACAACTGCATTTCTGTTAATGTATAAATGCCAATATATGTATTAGACGTATCCGTACTACACCTATATTACTGTTAACGGATAAAAATGTAATAAAATGTATTAATTTTATCCGTACTACAAATACGCTACTGTTTATAGTTACAAATAAAATACTACTGTGCGTCGTTAAATGACTGTAAGATTTATTTTATTTTCAGAATTATGTCGAAAGCGTGTCCGTAGAGATCACCAGTATAATGACTCGGCTTGGGTATGGCGAGCAGATAAGACGGTGGCGGATTGAGAAGAACAAAGAGCGCGATAGCTTGATTAATGCACGATCAAGTGATGTAACTGTGATCACAGCTGGCAGCAAGGCAGAGGGACTAACCTGCTATTATGAAAGCGACCTTGACTCCTTATTCGTTTTGGAAGGTATCCTCTGTGTGGAAGCTGGTAAAAGTCTTCACACCATTCCTGACGGCATAGGAGTATACAGGATGGATACACATACATATTCAGGACACTGTAGACTGTTGTTAGAGAGACAAGCGCGTAAACATTCCGAAGTAATCCTCACTGCTCTGTGTGATAATAGACAAGGAGACATTCTATTAAAAGTAGTAGTTTATTTCTTGATGAAAATTCGTCCAATCCATTTACAGATTCATCAGTGGTGAACCATGAGCGGGCGGGGCCGTCGATACCGATGTCAACAATAGGACGTGAGCTTCACACGGACATTGTATTCGCACTACGCTGTCATTGCCCCAGCATCTTACAGAGATGGGCTTCCAGACCCCGTCATTGGCCGTCCCCGTCTTAGTTCAGAAAGTCGTATCGTTAGGAGCTAATGTAACAGCGTTGTGTTTTAAGGAAAGTGAATACAAGCACATGGGATGGAGGATTGGCTTTTAACACCGGAGAGTCAGAACTAGTGAACAACCTTAATGACACACAAGCGAAAGTGTACGTTATGCTCAAAATGATCGTCAAAGATGTGTTAAGGCCTTCTAAGAAAGAAATAACATCATACGTGATGAAAAATATAGTATTATGGCAAGCTGAGCGTAACCCACAAAATAAGTTTTATGCTCAGAGTTTTCTTCACTGGCTGCATGACGGACTGAGAGCACTTAGGACTGCTATTGTCACACAACAACTGTCATATTACATGATTACAGAAAGGAATTCAATGGCAGCCAGTGGTTTGACGTACAGGCAGCAAAGTCATTGGGTAGAAGTTATCACGGACACGATGGCAGAAGGTCCGAGGGTAATTCTCGGATTGCCAAAGATACGGAGGGCTATTGTCGCGTCCCCAGAGCCGATATTGTGGTACAGCATGAAAAGGATGGAGCTGGAGATGCTAAATCTGGAGGTTTTGAACAGATTGATGACTTGCATTGTGAACGGAGTTGTGGAAATGACTGATGCTATCATACATGAGATACAGAGACGTAAAATGATCGTCAAAGATGTGTTAAGGCCTTCTAAGAAAGAAATAACATCATACGTGTTGAAAAATATAGTATTATGGCACGCTGAGAGTAACCCACAGAACAAGTTTTATGCTCGGATTTTTTTCCACTGGCTGCATGCCGGACTGAGATAAATTAAGACTGCTAATGTCACACAATATCTGTCATATTGCATGATTCCAGAAAGAAATTTAATGGCAGCCAGTTGTATAACTTACACGCAGCAAACACAATGGGAAGCAGATATAACGGACATGATGGCGGAAGGTCCGATGGTAATTCTCAGATTGCCGAAGATACGGATGGCTATTGTCGCGCCCCCAGAGCCAATTGTGCGGTTTAGCAAGAAAATGATGGAGCTGGAGATTTTGAAACTGGAGATGATGAACAGAATAGCGTCATGCTATATGGACGAAGTGTTGTATAAGTCTGATGCTATACTACAGGAGATATTGAGACGTGCGATGGAGATTGTGATGGAGATTAAACTACGGATGATCGAAGAAGGCTGTGTTGTAAATGATCCGATAGATATTCTATATAGAATGTTACAGTAATAATGAATTTAAGTGCTTGAAAATGATGGAACTCGATGAGATTATGAGATGTGTGCAATGTAAGAATGAGAAGATGGTGGTGTTTTGTCTCGGATATTATCCTGCATGAGATGAGGGGACAAATAAATGGAATAATGAGATAGATCCGGGTTTTTAGGGATGGCAGCGTTGTTAATAATATGTCTGATATATACCGGTGTATATATGTATATGTATATATTTTTCAGCCGCGCTTTAAATTTAATTACTTTTGTGTAGTAAGGAACTGGTTCGCCTAATAATGCAGTAGTTAACGTGAACGATCAGCCGTACCAAACAATTAATGCAAAATATGCACAATCGGTCTTCATTAAAAGGCGTATAGAAGAACTTTGTTTATACATAAAATCGTTTTTATGATTCAAACCTTGTACATGTTACTGGATTGTGGACGATATGATTATAGAGGCGAACAGGCTTGTTAAGCTGAACCAGCGATATATAGAGGCCCAGGGATATATTAAGGCGAACAGGCTAGTCACTGAAGTCAGGCTGATATAGAAGCGACCAGGCTAGCCTGGCTGGACCAGGACCCGTTCATGGAACGCAAACATTTACATCTGCACGGAGCTAAGAGTCACAATCTGATAACCAATCAACAAACTACACACGAAGCGCCGTGAAATAGTGGGAAGAAGTTTGCAAATTCACACAATTACTGTATCGATGTGCGTACATAATGAATGCCACACGCAAAAGTGAACCAGTCTGCAGCCGAGACGACACTAAGAAATATTCAATGTCAGTTTTGACCGTATTGTTGCTAAGGAGGCTACGGTTCCGGTACCTGCTACAGTATGCGATCCAATATCGGCAGATCAAAATTAAACGCAGGGGTCTATACATACAACTCCGAATTCATTATTTGAACACGGATGTGCTTCGGGACAGGTCGCCAGCACAATCAATAAAGCGACATGCACCCATCGTTTCTATCACAAATGTCGATGCCTAAATACGGGATGTAACTGCTGTCATGTTCATCAATATTAAAATTATATTGGCAATTGCAATACATATACATTTTTTACATCTAGATGTAAAGTGTTCAATTGTTTGGAAAATATTGTGTAAGTGTGCTGCACAAAATTACTAGGCTTGTGTTATGTGGACAAACTGCCCAACATAATGGCAAACTGACCGACTGAAAGATCCTAATATACCACCCCCTGATATGCTGTGAACTGTATGAATTTGACCGTGCAAAAATGAGCATAATAGCAAATATCCTTTATAAATATATTAAATGCTGATTAATAAGTATATGATTTCCGATATAAAATTATAATAATTATAATAATCAATATATCTAATCACAGGGCCTATTTATCAAACCATCAATTTCTTGTTGCTATTATTACCTTCAAAAACCATTAATTCTGATGATACAGCCTCTTTCTGGTGAATTTTGCTTGATCTACCTGACAGATACATAATTCTTATTATCAAAGCACATGTTATACTGCTAGAGACATATTTAATGAAATGGCAGTTTCAGCCGGTTCCATCTAATTGGCAACATTAATAAATAAACATGACACAAAATGACAATCTATTCACATATTTATCAATAAACTGTGTTTATTGATCGATTAATCTATGTTTCATTTTCTCATTCGCAATTTTGAGCCAACATTGTTTCTAGATCCAAATCGATTTATTTCTGTAATGTTTCTACACTTTAAGTGCCATTAAACACGTGTAAGCTTTTAATTCCCAACAGATAACAAACTGACCATATGAACGGTTGTCTTATTTTTTTAATAAAGGAATTCCCCGGAACGTGTTCTTAATTATCCTTTTTCTGTAGGCATTGGATTCCACCAACAACATCAGTTCCGTTTAGTGCGAAAAATCCTAACCAACTAAAGCTCTAAAATTTTGTTTGCTGAGTTTTCGAGAAAGAATATAACAGTTGAATAGGGCATTTTCTGCTTGATTCAATATTTTAAAAGATGACTTTTGTAGGCCTACCTATATTTGCATATAATGTTCAAAATCTTTCGTAGATTCATGACAATATGTTATTTTTAAGACATAAATGAATTTAGTTATTGAATATCATAATTCTTTACAAGCAACTGATGGTATTTTCCTGAATTGTCCAGTATTATTTTCGAAGTGTTAGCTTACTGTTAGCTTACTTATGTGCCTTATTTTACTTAATAAATATCCAAGAATGATTTTTAAAATGAACGCGTCCATAGAATTATGTGACATGCCTAACTATTATTTAACAAAAAAGATTTTGAAAAAATGTTAAAAACTTGGACAATTATCGTCTGCCTGATCCTGTAACTGTGTGACACGGCTATAGTAAGATATTTATAATCGTGCATTCATTATCTAACATATTGTGAAATTATATAGTCGGGGTGTTCTCGCATGAATTCTAAAAACTTTTCTTGTAGACCGTCAAAAATAACATGTTTTGGCATCTGTGGTTCTTAGTGCCTTAGCAAAGTTTTATGAACATGCGAGGCGTTCAATGTTACGCATCGGACACATGTAATATACCGAGGGGGTAATCACAGGTAGTTTTCTTCGTACCCTTTATTACTTTTGTTAATGCCGCTCAATTTATAGAAATATAAGTAAGAAAGTGATCAGCGTTTATTATTTATACGAAATCAAAGCTTATCACTTTCTTACTTATATGGCTGGAAAGTGAGCGGAATTTAAATTTAAACAAAATTAATTAATGGTATAAAACAGCTAAAAATTCCTGTCTCGAAATGGACGTCGCCATCTTGGCTATCACGCGATAACCTCCTCTGATACAGCCAATAGTTATTATTTTGGGCGCTTTTTCACGAACGCGCATTCCAAAACGTGTTATATATAAATTATTTAAATTCTCGATTTCAAGATTTATGTTATGATATCAAAAGATAATATCAGCTTTTGATATTTAGAAATCGGTCTTGTTTTGTATCAAGACATTCAATGAATGATATAAAAATGAATTCTTAACGATATCCAAATATTGATATAAGAAATTACTCGTATTTTTTTATCGAAATCGAAATATTGCTACAATACTGAACTCTGCTCCAATGGTATTACACTGTTCACAAGG